>NC_056733.1:1903902870-1904075370 GCF_019279795.1 Protopterus annectens | reverse complement strand
CCATTGTTGCCACAGTCTCCTTTTCAATGCTGCCACACTCTGACTGTCCAATATCTGTGGCACCAGGGGACTGGGTATGTATGGGTATACTGACTGTGTGCGAGGACAATGGGGGAGGAAGTGGGATGTCAACCCATGGGACAGATGCAGCACCAAACAACCACACCTGTGCCTCGCTATGGCCACTACCATCTTCAGAGTCTGATAAGACACTGACATCAAGTTGTGAGGGGGACACACTCCAACCCCACTGTCACCTGTGAGGAGGAAGACAAAATAAGTACATTATTACCTGCACTATTATGTATGGTGATACACACACACACACACACACACACACACACACACACACACACACACACACACACACAGGTGAGGAGCATTACACATATCACATCTTATTTCTGATCCCATGCACAACACACAAGCAAATTGCAACATACACAGGCAAGACAGGCCCTTTATAACATGCACTTCAGTTTTATATAAGGAAAAATAGTGGCCCTTAATATTCTTAGGGTATATATGATCCATAAAACCACAGTATCACACTCACCAGGTGCAGGACCTTGGACTCCAGCTACACCTGATATACCTATAGAAATGTGAGGGTGAGGTATTGTCAGCAATACCAAATGTGGCAATGTTACAGGATAATATGTGTGTATATCAACATGTACAGTAGGTAATGTGATCCTGCCTACATTGCTGACATTCTGAGTATGTGTGCACAATTGTGCATTAAAACCAACCCTCCCCCCAATGCCGATAGACCTGCCACCCATGTACTGGTATGCAGAGGCATTAGGTATTACAATAATGAACACAGGAGGCTTACCCAGATGCTTCTCCACTGTGGATGCTGTGGCACCCACCTTCACGATGTATGGGGTGATGGATGCTTGGGAGTTGGTGGTTGATCCCAGATTCACCAGGAATTCCTCTGTGGCTGAGAGTGATTGTTGTGCAACATACCATCCACCTGTGGTAGCATGGTCCCTGGCCACAGCGGCAGCCCTTTGCCATGTAGCATTGACCTTATCTTTTGCCCGGTGTTGGACCTGCTCGTATGTTCTGTCCTGTAGCCCTACTTGATTGACGGCTGTGATGAGGTCAGCCCACAGTGCTGCACATTGTTCATGATGCTGTGGCAATCCCTGGAGAGCAGAATGTTATGATGCAATCTGAGGCCATTAAGGATAACATTTCATTCAGCATCTGAAAATGGCGGTTTCCTCTATTGATGCATCCTTTCTGAAAGACAAGCAGAGGGGGACACATCACAGGACTAGATACATTGCTATCAACTATGTACAGACCCTGCACATCAAAATTGGCCTGCACTATCCACTGCTACCTCCCACGTCATACCCCACAGTCTATCAACACACTATGTATGTGGCTATCAGCAACATAGTAGCAATACCGGTTATGTCCCTGTGTGCCATGACAGAGTGTGCTCTATGTCTCCACACCCATCAATGCTGTCTACTGTGATGTGTCACCTGTGGGCAATGTTCCAATACCATATGTCCCAATACTATGTCATACAGCCACTGTCAGAAACATTGGTGAGTGTTATTATAAGTATATGGGGACAGTACAGCAATATCAATGTGCCACAATTATGGACAGCAATGAAAACCTGCTGTAGGTTATCTTCCCTGTAGTTATCCTACTTCTGTAGTACCTAGATGTTTCTGGAATGTATACATGTGCTGATATATCTGGTCATTTTGCCATAAACATGTGGATGTCTGACAAATGGTTGGACAATTATTGATGGCTGTTCTCAGAATGTAGACAATCTGGCTGTCACATGCCAGAACCTTCAGAAAGCAGTTATGCTACAGTAATATCTGTTACTGTATTCATACTCTTACTTTGCATGACCAATATGTACACTCTGTTGCTGAGGGTGGGCCTGTCCCTCCCACTAATAATGGCTATGATTTGAATTCCTTCTGTAGGGGGTGCCAGGTATGCTAGCCATAGTTCTCAAGTGATGAGATACAAATGATGATAACACAGTGATCTAACCAGAGTACATCAGAGACAGTCAGGGAAATGTCTGAACTATACCTGTGTGACATTCACAGACTGAGAGGAGCTGAACGACAGTACATCATGTGATATGACAGCTGTGTCCACCCTTACTTACTGTCAATATGTCTAACACATAATCCAATAGCATTCATACAGGAGCTGACCTTTGTAGGAGGGAGTGAGAGGGCCTCAGCTGTGATTTAATTCACAGCAGGCACAGGTGAGAGGCATACCTGTAGCTGTTGGACAGCAGAGTATCACCAACATGTCATTCCCAGAGATGTACTACAGGCCTACTGATGTAATCCCTATTCCCAATAACTGCACCCTCCCATCTGCATCCCATTATATGGGGGCTTGTATAACATACCTGGTAGATTGATAAAATTCTTTTGTGAACAAATCCTCAAGAAAAATGCTTCTTAAATCACAGTTTGTTTTGATAAAGCAAGTTACAGACCTGTTTTCCATAGACAGTTGCATGCCTTTTGTAGGTAATGCTCATTAACAGGTAATTGCGTTTGCAATAATCCATGGCTCAGACTTGCTAATTGCATCCAGAACAGCTGTGTTGCACTTTCATTAGCCAATGACATGGCACAACAGTGCAATATTTAAGGCCTTCACGTAGGCCCTGGCCCCTTTCTTAGTCTTTGAGATGGACATTACTGAGGTGTGGAGACTACAGCATTGCAAATGGTATGTACAAATACTGTCCACTGTTTAGAATTATGAAGTTTGTCCACAGTTTGGCATGCTGTGTTTGGCCATTGTCAAATGACTTTCTGATTATGTGACAGTTCAGTGGTAAACAATGTGGGTTGAGGTCAGTAAGGGTGAAGAGACATGTGGCTGTCAGATGTCATACCCATCAGAATATGCATGCTGCTGCAGTAGCTGCTGGTTTATCAGCTCTGTATGTTTGTAGGGGCAGACAGTGAGACTTGTCCCTGTTGCTTGACCTTTGCCCCCACCCCTTTATGTATGGGTGTTGTGTGACTCCCTTGTTCTAGGGGGTTGTGAAGTATGGTAGGTCTCTAGCAGCTAGCTTAACATACAGCTGCATATGTTGCCATTTGCTGATGTGCCTAACACTGTCAGAAACACACAAGATGATTAAGGCAGTTTTAAGCAGATTTGTGCTGCGCAGCTTAGCTCCATTTAACCCCGCACTAAAAAGAAAAGAAAAAAGGGGTGATAAAAAAGTGGTGAAATGGGAGTCAGCAGGGGGAAAAACATACTGAAAGGTAGGTAGGGATGTGCAAGAGGGGTGTAGGAAAGGACCATAGCTCTCCATTTCGTGTACAGTAACAGCTGTGCAGATTTTACCGAATTTGAAATTTGGAGCCTCACCCCCCCCCCCAAGATAGAGGGGTGTGGGCAACATAACTGTAGTCATTAATTTATGTAATAATTACTTCTATCCAGTAGACATGTGTGCGAAATGGAGAGCTATGTATGAGGCAACTTTGTTTGTGAGACAGGAGCCCCTTTTTTTTTAAGCAGAGAGTGGAATGTTGGGGAAGGGATATAGGTACATGTGGGGAGTTAGGTTGGGTAGAAAAGGTTGCATTTGCGGACAGACAAGACAGACAAGACAGTGCACAGGGATGGTATGTGACACATGAGGCAGGTAAAAACCTTGGACGGGGAGGGTGTTGTGGAATCAGAGGTCTATGTGCCCCCACATGGCAGCAGTGTGACTGAGCTCCCCACCATGGGCAGTCAACACTGCTCCTTCACTGCCCCAAAGGTGACTGTGCTGGAGGCTGGGCACCAGGACTGCCAGGCCCCTCCAAGTTGGTGAGTCTGCCCTCAATCCGGCACAGGCATTGCTCATACCCACGATGAACTATCCTGCCCACCATGACCAGTAGCTGATCATGGGTGACAACCCCCCCTCAACTCCCACTCCCAGTGGGGGATGGGCCTCATCCCCTGAGGCAGTTCTACCCATAGGTGATGCAGGGCCATCAGAGGGGGCACCACCGGCTTGGGTCCCAGATGTGCTGGGACTAGGTCCCACGGCCAGCTAAGGCAGGGTAGGCAGACTGCCAGAAACCAGCCTACCCAGTCAAGCTGTGGTGTTGAGGTATTTCAATGTGTGTAGGTTAATAATGAACAAAACATTTAGTTGATTATAACAGCATGCCAGAACATTGCAAATAACCCAGTAACATAACATTGCATAGTATATGCAACACAACAATAAGTAAGATAACAGTCAGTATAGTAACAGCATCACAGTAACAGTTACGGCTTAAGGCCAATAACATAGGCAGTTTAACAAGATATGTAAGTATGCAACCATTGTAATACATAACAATAATAAAACGCAAGGCCCAACATAACATTTAGAGAACAACATATGTTACTAGTAAACCATAACCATTGTATAACACTAATAAATTTATGATGAAGATAAGGGGTGGGGGGAGAGAGAAATACAGTCCATTAATACTTTTGTAGGCTATATCATTTGCAACAGTACTGTAATATACTCTACAGGTCTTCCCTTCCTTTATGTATAACAGTGCCCTATAGCTGCTGTACCACGTACATACCTCTCAAGCTATCCGCATGGGACAGTATGGGCCAAGCAGTAACACTTACAGATACACAACTACAGAGGACTATTACATGTCAGGTGGATCTATATAACTACTAAGGTGTACTGTGGACTGATGTAGTGTGGCTGTACAATTGACATAATCATGTCAATGATAGATCTGTGACAGAGAGATTAGGCAACAGTGATTACAGTCTGTGACAGCATGACACTTGAGATATATGTATCGTGTATAGTACAGAGAGTATACAGCTATCATGCTTTCCTTGGCAGGCATGGGGTTAGACCATCAGCAAATATTCACAGACACACCAGGCATAAAGCCATACCAAGATTACACATTTTATTTAATATATCAACTTTTATTAGTATTGCACTTGTTGCCTTTATTTTATGACATTTTATCACATTCCTGAGCAATGCTGTCAACACTCTGTTACATCTGAACACACAAATTATTAACCCATAATAAGGGCTACTGCACCCATTTACCTGTAATTCCTGTGGGAGAATATTTGTTAAAAATACATAATTGATTCAGTAATATTTGCTAGTACCTGTCACTGGATTTGAACCCTGGTCTGTGTGTGACAAAATGTACATCACACACAGCATTTAACAAACTGAGCTACTGCTGACTACTGGCTGACTAATATTGCCTAGAGCTCACCTGGAAATAAAATATGACCTGGTTTTAGTAGTACAGTTTTATGCAAGAATGCCGTGACACTTGAACACATATGTATGAGATTCATGCATGACAGTGATGCTAGGTAACCTGTACATTAATACATAGAATGCAGGTGTACACATTAAACTCTTAGTGGGTAGCAATATCTGTGATGTGTACAAACCATATTGGAGTATTGGGTTGGCTACCTAACCCATATACAGTTGCAGATAGTATATTTGCAGACGACAGCTATTACAGTTTCATGGTTTCACTTCATATCGTCGAAATCTCATTTCATCGAATTTCAAAACATCGAGACCAAATCGTCGAAAGCTCATTTCATCGAAAACTCATAACATCGAATCTCAAATCATTGAAAACTACAAAGCAACTAGAAATAACATCCCAGACACTGTTTACTACGTTTATGCAGGGGGGCAAGCCCCCCTGCACCCTCCACACCCCCCAAAAATTAAATATACCAACTCCAAGGTCGCACTACAGTGGGGTTAGGAAATTACTTTTTTCCCCCACCGTAGTGTGACCTTGGAGTTGGTATATTTAATGTACGGGGGGTGTGGGGGCAGATCCCCCCACATGGGGGTGCAGGGGGAGCTTGCCCCCTTGCATAAACGTAGTAAAAACTCTGTGGGATGTTATTTTTAGTTGCTTTATAGTTTTCAATGATTTGAGATTCGATGTTATGAGTTTTTGACGATTTGAGCTTTCGACGATTTTGTCTTATGTTTTGAAATTCGATGAAATGAGATTTTGACGATATGAAGTGAAACCCAGTTTCATACTTGCTTGTAGCACCATACCTCAGAGCAGGAATGCATACAGCTGAAATGCAATGGTTAACACAAAGCAATCCTGATATTCACAATCTACCTTGGGTGTTCCTGGTATTGCTTCAGGTGTTAGTGCAGAACAAATGTCATAATGCATATATCTTGTAGTACAGCTCTAAATCTACAGTTTAGCATAACACTCTTCCTCAGCTAACCTTGAGTCACTTAATGGTATTCTTTGTGTTTGTATTTCAGAGCAGATGTCATACTTGATTTCATGAACAACAGCCATACTAACATACATATTGCACAACACAGCTTTATTAGGGGTGCCTTCATGCAGTTATTGGTATATTTTCAAGTCTTTATTGCACAACAGTTTATATAATGCATGTGTTGCAATACAGCTGTAATTCCACAATTATTGTAGTATAAACTTTATTTCATTAACATTATCAGGTTTCATGCTTTAATCTTTATTGCACTATATTTGGCAGTAGTCATTTATTGCAATACAGTCCTACATCCACATTCATTGCATTACACAAATCTGTACTGTATGTACCTACTGGCAGTGAATTAATTACTCTACCTTGTGTATTTGACTATAGATTGCAAATTAATCTGTACTCACCACACTCACGATGCAACCTGGCCAGGTGTCCTGCATGGTCCTGTAGGTTGCGAACTCTGTCCTCTGCAGCTGTAGGGAGAGAAGCACACCATTATGCGTACCTGTCTATCACACATTCAGATTAGGTACTGGTAAAACAATGATAACAGTACTTACAAACATGTGGGGCATTCCCATCCTGAGCATCCTGGACCCAGGTGTCCAGAAGTCCCCTCTTCCGACACTTCAGATCATCATAATGGTGACAGACCTGCTCACCTATGCAGGGGTTACCTGTTGCACTGGTGAGATCGCATGCCAGCCAGTCTTAGGCCTCCGACTTGTACTCTGATCCCTGGAACTGGCCCTGCAGCAGCTGGTGTTCATCATCTTTCATGAAGAGTTCAACCATGACCCTGGACTCCAGAATGCCCCACCACTGTGCACAGAAGTGTGCACCCTCTCCAACACTTGCCATAGTTCCTGCACAGTTCCAACTCCAACAGGTTATGCTGTATTCCTGCCTGTTGCACTTAATATAGCCTGTTTTCCCACCCTTACTCACCATTGGGCTACTTTTAAAAATGTGGCGGGTTGCTTGGCACTGCATAAACCAGCTTAGCTATGCTAAGCAGTGCTTAAACTGCCAATGCTCAGCAATGCTTAGAGTGTGCAAACCATCTAAATGCAGCCAAGCGGTGCTTAAACCGAGATTGTTTTAGCAGTGCTTATCTTGGCTTAGCATGGCTTAGCTAAGTGCAGCACATCATGATTTAAAAATAATTGGCATAATTTATATTTAGAAAATGATTGCTTAATTTCCCTTCCTTGTATTTAAACCCCACACCTACTGTACTTAAGGTTGTAACTCTAACCACTTGGCTACGTGGATATGGGGAATGTTGCTATACTTTAACATATACCTCTGAGCCAAGTTTAAGCACTGTTAAGCTCCCCTCCATGCAAACTCACTAAGCTATGCTTAAAGTTGACATTTGAATCATAAATGAAATGTATCCGGTTTCTATTTTTAGATTTCTGGCACTTTTCAGCCACTGGGGGCCGTGCCACACAAACTTTAAAAAAAAAAGAATTATTACATTGAATTTATTGCTATCAGGCACTTGGACAGTGCAGGGGGTGTGTTACTCATCTATGGACACGTTTAGTGATGCACTCCCTATACTGATTCAATACCACCTCTCCCAGCTCTCCCTCAGTAACACACCTTCCTTAATATGTATGGCTCACTACCGAAGGGGGATCCACATATACATACACAGTACCTTCCATGTAAGCACTACACTTTACCTACATGGATTTTATTAAATCTGGGGGTGAGTTTATTTTGTGGGGAGAAACAAACAACGGAGCATGTTCCTTTTTTTTTTTTTGAACTACAAAACAATGTTGAAACTCTGGAAAAAGATGCGTGAAGAAAAGTTTTTTTGAAAATATTAATATCATAATATAGATATGAATGTGATTATGTCTAGACATTGTAAGAATAAGAATAAGAAAGAAGTGCATTTGAGGATGGCAGATAAGAATTTATTTTCTATAATATGGGTCATTTGGAATGAAAGAGTAAGTGAAATTTTGTTTAATGAGAAATGGATTTTGGCAGATATATTGTAAAAAACAGATTATTAAAGGAGTTGGGGGCAATAACGGAAGGATAACAACGAGGATGTTATAAGAAAAATGATAAATAATAAAATAAAATAGAAATGTGCATATATGTGCCTGCAAATATGACAATTTTGTAAATGTTTGCTGCATTCAAGGTTTTTATGTTAGGTTAAATAAAGAACCTCCTACTGTTTTTGATAGCCACTGTGGGATTGTTTACATCCACCGGGGCTATCATCAACTCAAGCAGTAGGGGCCTCAGTTTAATGTCTCATCCAAAGGGTAGCACACCCAAGAACAGTACCACCACTCTCCCCCAATGCTGCTCAGCAGTGTCAGTAGATAATCTACCTGGTGAGGAATAGAACTCACAGCCTTTTGCACCACAGGTGAGTGTGCTACCTGTTGCACTACAACACAGTTGTGGTGGAAGGATTCTTAGGGTGGGAGGATTTCTAGATGTAGATCATATGGCTCACTGTGTGTGAAAGATGCAAAAAATACCTATGTAGTACATGATGCTGGCTCGCACGTGGATTATGAAATAAGCTACATGCATGATAATGTGCAAGCTGCATTGCACTACATGAAATGACCTGAGAATTCCCAGTGATGGCTCTCTAACCAATCAGATGCATTCACATTTTGGCTGTGACATTTTACCCCATACTTCTCAGCTGCCTGTTGTGTTATCAAAATCATGTCCATTCCATTTGTTCACCAAGTAAGACAGACAACAATGGTGGTGACATCATCCATGTGAAAATTTGTGTATTTATGTAGAAGTGCTTACAGTCACACACATGTTTTTGCAAGAACCCAAGGATCACATATGCAGTAAATGGAATGAGAGCATGTCATCTGCTCATGTGGATGATCTATCTTCTGAAGGGTTCTGTATCATTTGTAAAGCCATTGCATCCTAACAGGTCATCCATCTCCTCTGATGATAAAATGATGGAACCCATACCCTGAGACATGTATCACACTCTCTTCCCAACTCAGAAAGAAGAGGAAACATAATTTCATCATTCTTCTCCATCTGTAGACAGCTTCCTCAGTGTCTGTGCTGTCAATCAAATCCAGACCAGCTGGCTCAAAGTCAGGGCTACATCCCTCTATGTCACCAAGGAAATCAGATGTATTTGCATTTGGAATAGTACATGCAATTAGGGAAGGACAGTGAGAGTCCAGTATTCAATTGCTAATAGGGGAGCGTGTGTGTGTGTGTGTGTGTGTGTGTGTGTGTGTGTGTGTGTGTGTGTGTGTGTGTGTGTGTGTGTCTGCAGAAAACATAGTAATTCCCAGTGGGGTAAAATATATGTCTGTGTAAACAAATAGGTTTAGTAGGAAATATGCTCTGCATAATGAAAACTGATATAGCATGCATTGTGAGGGAGGCCCACGAGTAGGATAAGCATAGGCAGGTGTACCAAAGAGAGCATCGCCAGTCTTACTATAGCACTTTCTAAAGGCAGAGGAGCATATATGATAGTGTACGCATTTCCAGTGGAATAATTCTGAAAGGCCTCCTCCATGGTCAAGAACCTTCATTTAGGAAAGATTTATCAAAAAACAGAGTCCATTCCATTAACGTACACATTAAAAATACAGAATGAATGTTGGTAACTTTTCTACATCATCTCAATAAACCTGGTATAGCTTACTTATAGAATGGAATAGTTGAGGTTTTGATTTTCCTACTTCAGAAAAGTATGCAATAGCTTCTAATATTAAAGCTAGCATTACACTTATATAGTATTAAAACTATTATATACTAGTTAAACAATGAATGCAATGCAAATTGAAAAAAAATTGCAGCTTTGTAACAGAAATAGATCCAAAAATCTAGATTAAAAGAAAATTTGATAGATAATAAATTTTGGTTAATAATCACAAATTATTTTTAATACAATATGCACAATTTATTTAAATCTAAGTATGCAAGTAATATATTAAAATATTTGCAAATTTTACACACACACACACACACACACACACACACACACACACACACACACAAATTTATATATATGGTATACTATATTCATGTAACAAGAATGTGGGACTGGATTCTTGTTATTGCATGATACTTAGCACACTGTTCAATAGTGATTCACAATTTTTGTGCTTCCTTAGATAAACGGTAAAAATCACCAGTCACAATAAAGATACACACTGTTCAAATGCTCTTGGATTAAAGCCTTTGCTGTAATTTACATGCTTTTTATAAGGAACATAGAAAAGTATATATATTGTTTGTTACCACTACCAGATCTGATAAAGCTCTGACAAGGGCAAAAGTGCTCATCTCTTGTTTTAACTTAATAAACCATGGTTTCAATAAGAAATACCAGCTTGAACCCTGTTTTCATATTTTAATAAGAATGCAAAGTGATATTTGACATGGATCTGACATTAGAGGTTTTGACAATGGTCTGTTTCATAATTCTTATGCTGATATCAAATGTAATTGCTCCTGTTCAATTATTTTCCCTTTTTTTGTTTTTCTGTCCCTCTCTCTATTTATCTATGTATGTATATATATATATATATATATATATATATATATATATATATATATATATATATATATATATATATATATATACACACACACACGCACACACACACACATGCATACAGACATACACACAAGACACACACACACACACACACAAACGCACACACACTAATTTTAAAAATGTAGTATATCCCCATTTGTATACATAGAAAGGGAAATGTTTTAACCTAGTGTAATTGCACAGAGGGACAAAAGTTAAAACTATTGGAAACATAATGGAAGAATTCTGTATATCTAGCACTAACTGGCTTACGTTCATAGGTTCATAGGTAGGTACTAAGCTATTGGCCCTAGAGCCTATGTAAGCCTAGTCAAATGGTACCCTGGCTTTTGCCAACCAACAAAATTATTTTCCTGTGCCCCTGTCAAGCAGAGCTGCAGAAGTGATCCCCGGGGTGAATTTCCTATCTCCCATCCAATCATCAAGATTTTTCTTGAAGAGTGCTAATGAGGAGCTTTGTTTGATATAGATAGGTAGTTTGTTCCAGAGTATGGGAAGTCCCTGGGACAGGAATCTATCCCTCCATTATGTTCTGTTTATTGTGGTGACAAGGTTTAGGTCCCTAGAGTGTGTAGCTCGGAGGGATTGGGATTTCGTTATGTGGAGCATGTTCAACAGCTCTGGGTTTGACATAGCTTTGTATGTTAGGCAGAGATCGCCTCTGAGTAGGAGATATGTGACAGAGTAAAGCTGGAGTTTTTTGAAACGGTCTGTATAGGGCATCTGTTTGAGGCCAGTAATCCTCTTTGTGAGGTATTTCTGTGGCCTTTCCAGTTGTTGTAGATGTCTTGTGAGGTACATACCAAAAGGGACATTGTACTCTATAATAGGTCTAATGAGTGATGAGTAGAGGGGAACAATGACCTCTTTTTTCCTGGATGAGAAACCTTTTGTGATGAGGTGTGCCATGTAGAAAGATTTCCTGACTACTGTGGCAATGTGATTATCAAAGGAGAGACTACTGTCCACCTGTGTCCCAAGGTCTCATCACATTTTCAGTATTAAGTAGACTACTGCCTATGTAGTAGTTCATGGGTACAGAGATTTTACCAAAAGGGATGGCAATGCACTTTTTGGCATTGAGCTTGAGGCCATGGCTTTGACACCAGGCATCTGTCTCAGTGAGGCCCTTTTGTAGGATGTCCACATCATTAGTGGTTTTGATTATGGCTCCTAGTTTGCTGTCATCTGCAAACTTTGTTAGCCAAAGACCTTCTGTGTTAGCCTGTACTTCAGAGAAGTAGATACC
Organism: Protopterus annectens; assembly: GCF_019279795.1. Taxonomy (NCBI): domain Eukaryota; kingdom Metazoa; phylum Chordata; order Ceratodontiformes; family Protopteridae; genus Protopterus; species Protopterus annectens. Next base: position 1,904,063,212 of record NC_056733.1, on the reverse strand, counting down.
AAACAGGAGAGGACCTAGGACTGAACCCAGTGGTACTCCACTTGTCACTGGTCTGAAGTTGGATTTAGAGTCTGCTACTTTCACAGTGCGGGTTCTGTCAGTGAGCCAGGTGGCAACCCATCTTGTGACATAGGGATTTATACCTAGTTTTGTGAGTTTGTCTATAATTCCAGAGTGGGGGATGGTGTTGAAAGCCTTGGCGAGATCTAGAGAGGCTGTGTGAACCACCTTACCCTCATCTACGGCTTTGGTGACCACTTCAAAGAAGTCTATCAGGTTTAGGAGACATGATCTGCCTTTTACAAACCCAAACTGGGTAGGGTTCAGAGTTTGGAGATTACCAATGTCATTGTTTATAAGTTCCATGATGATACGCTCCAAGCCTTGCAGACCAGGCTCATTAGGCTAATGGGGCAGTAGTTCCCTGGGTCCATGGTGGCTCCCCCTTTGTGGATTGGGATAACCATTGCTGTGCACCATTCAGTGGGCACAAAGCCTGAGGTGAGGCTATGATTGAACATGGTACTTAGGTAGGGTGCCAGTTTGTTCTGTAGTTCATTGAGAATGCAGCCTGGGATGTTGTCAGGTCCCATGGATGCTGTGTTCTTGGCTTTGGAGTGTGTGTTTTTTACCTGTGCAGTCATGATTACAGGTACTTTGCATTTTTCTGGTATAGATATGGGCCCTTTAGGGGATGAGAGCGGGGTAAAGTTAGCACTGAACCTATCTGCCAGGATGTTGGCAATATCAGTTGGTTCTGTATATTTAGTGCCATTGTGCTTAGCCTACAAGCAGAAAGGAAATAGAGCATAAATAATGATTCTCCCTGGGATTCATGAAGCTTGTGCCAGGTACAGGCATAGCGTAGGCAGTCTAATACCAAATATGGCTGACGAGCGATTCAGGTACGATCTAATTCCATGTGCACTACCAGCATATGCCAGATCTGCGCAGCTCTCTGCTCATGTATGCTAATCACCCCATCCATACGCAGTAGTGCAGCATGCAAATGAAGGTACATAGCGATTCATGAAGTGGTGCAGGCGTAGCGTAAGCATACAGAAATGTAAACCAAAAAAAACGGTTTACATTTTTCCAAACAGAACATTGGAGCGATGAAAGCAGACCAAACTTACGTATGACAAAGTTAACATATGCCAATAGCTAAATATACAGCCAATGGCATAAAAAAACTTGCACAGCACATAAAAAATAACATTTAATATCATGGCCACACTAACCCAAAGTACAACCGCAGGGCATGTGTGGGCAAATGGGAACACAAGGAAAATATATACAGATGTCATAAAATTGCAATGTAACACAAATCATGATTTTGCCATAATAGTCAATGGTATGCATGCTACACCACAACCAAGGTGCAAGGGTTGCTAAGGGTCTGTGACAGTGTTCGGCACGGTAACTATGAATTAGTAGTCAATGCCATGCAAATGAGGCAAGTAATACTGAATTGCAAACATCCCACCTGCCTAAGGATGTAACACACGGCACAGAGGTACAACACCAAGGAGTGGCCTGGAGGTATACATGACATCAGCAGAGGGGTGTGCCACCGTAGCTGTAAGCACATTGGAGCATTGCTAATCCAGGTTGCCCATTGCTAAGCAAAGCCTCAGGATAGGGGTGTGGATGTAGCCATAGCTTTGCTTAGCTGAGAGCACACAAGGTGACCGAAAGCACATGTGTACGTGGATAACAACGCGCTTGAAACTCGGTAAACAGCTGCGTGTGGCACGCACCACAGCTGAAGCAGAAAGGTTACGGGAAGACAATAAGGAAATGCTGCAGTAGGGTAATTGGAGTACAACTTAGTAATTAACACCTATTAACTCACAATAGGCCATTGACGGTAGCTAACAAGGCTGCTATTAGCAACCTGCAGAACAGGATAGGCGAGGTGCCGGATTGCAAAGAAAAGAGACCTGTCACAGCAGAGCAAAGCAAACCTGCAGTAGCTCGGCTATAGAACACATTTCACAACACAATCCTGGGTTGGAAAAGTACAAAACAAGAAAGCAGGCTGCTGGATGCATGCCTGACTATGGGAGGGGCATCGTTTTGAAAAGTGAAGGCAAGGGCAAGAGGTGATCCATGGCAGCTAAATGTAATTCAACACCAAAGGCACCACAATAGCAGTACCTACGGTAAAACACATAAGTAAGATACCCCGCAGCTCTGATTGTACATAAACACCCCATGACATCATCAGCTTCCAAAGCACATTAGTATAAAGTGTGAAGGCACCTCACACACACTCGTGTATTCCCAAACACTGCACCATCGGTGTAAACAGACGGGGAACTTTTACAATGTACTTGGGAGCTGCAATAGCTGTGATTCATCAGCATGTGTTGGAGACTGAAGGTGGTGTGGAGGATGATGCTGACAACTACCTCAGGCCCTGGAGGAGGAGAAGAGTGTTCAGACCAAGGGTAAACTACCAGGGGCTAGATGATCTGGAGATAGTAGAGCGTTAAAGGGTGAACAGGGATATCACACAGCAAATCGTTGAGCTGTGCCAGCTATGCCTCAGAGCCAGAAACAACAGAGGGGAACCCATCCCAGTTTACACAAAGGTATGTGTAAGATTGAGAATACTAGCCACAGGTACCTTTCAAAGGCCAACGGGAGATATCATGGGGATCTCACAGGCATCAGCATCCAGGGTACTCCACCAATTCCTGGATGCCATGTTACCACATGCCAATGAGCATATATTCTTCCCCCGAGCTCAGGAGGAGTTGGCCAGCAATATGCGCCTCTTCCACCGTGTGGCAGACTACCCAGAGGTACTCGGTGCAATAGACTGCATGCACATACATATCAAGTCACCACCCGGTGAGCATGGTAGGCACTACATAAACCGCAAGGAATACCACTATATCAACTGCCAGGTCGTGTGCAATGCCCAGGACATTATCATGGATGTGTGTGCTGGCAGCCCTGGAAGCTACCACGACTCCCACATCTGGCATGCCTCACAGCTGTACCAGGTATTTGTCAGGGGGGACATCCCATATGGCCACCTTGTGGGAGATGCTGGCTATGCACTGGAGCCATGGATGATGACTCCCATCAGAAATGCACACACACCCATGCAAAAACATCATAATGAGGCACATGCAAAAACCAGAATCATCACAGAGCGTGTGTTTGGGATGCTGAAATCATGGTTCCGTTGCTTGGACATATCTGGTGGAGCCTTGCAGTACTCTCCAGGCACGTGTGCCCACATCTTCATAGTATGTGCCATGCTAAATAATATGATCCTGTGGAAACAGCTGCAGCAGGGACATAATGGTGAAGGCCCTCACAGCCCACCGCAGTTGCCAAGGGCACCACAGGCACAGAGGGATTCAGACCACGAACACCCTGTGCCAGCCCCAGTAGGCAGACCGAGGTGTGCCCAATATGCCCATGCCTTTGCAAAAAGGGAACGTATAGCACATACACTGACAGTGTAGGCCCCTATGGACTGACATACTTCTCCACCTGCACACACAGTAAAATGGATGGCACACACACACACAACCACCTGTAAATTGTCATGTATAGGTGGTCAACTGTGTGCATCCTACATAGGCAGCCCTCAACTATTGCACAAACAACAGGTATTGGTACAAGGTAAGTCAATACCTGAACAGTAAATTAAGCTAACAGCATGTGTTGATACTGTATGTATAGATTCCTAGGTACATTGGTAGGTACATGCCTAATTGTCAGAGGCCATTCATAAGCCTAAACAAAATGTGTCTGCTGTCGCCACCCCATTGATTAACTAACTGTCCCTGTGTGGAGCAGAGCCAGTTGTGGGATCCCTGGGGTGTAACTACTGTTCCCCTCCCACTCTGCAAGGATTCATTGGTGTGTTAATGAGGGGCTCCATATAATGTATTCAGGGATGTAGTTCCAAAGCATGGGGAGTACCCATGACAGATTACACATTTGTTTGCAGTATGGAGGAACAGCCATAGTACAGTCCACATACTGAACACCATAACACTTATACATATCCCAGATGCCCCAGTGGTAAAGCCACTGACTGTCTCGTGCATGTTCCCGGTTCCACGACCTGCAAGGACTGTTACGTAATTCCGATGTCCCAAATAATGGATGTTGGATGCAGGACATTAGAGCATGTTTAAGCACATGTTAGCAGGTTTTTGCGCCGGCAAGTGCCGGTAAGCGTTGTTTAAACATGACTATATGGATATGCGCAAAACAGGTCTAACCTTTGCTGAATATCACGCAGATCACGGGCAAAGATGCCCAGAACCACTGAAATGTGCGTTATTCACCCTTGTACTGATAGTGCCTGCTCTGAGAGGTAAAACGACCACTGCCAGGAGTAGAACGCGCAACCATGTACACAATCACCTACCACTAAGCTACCTGAGATGTACCAATGGCAGGTGTGTGTTGTGACAGGTTAAAACACAAAAGGGCGGAGTTCGGGAATTAGTATTACACTGCCATGTACTCTCTCTCTCTCTCTATATATATATATATATATATATATATATATATAAAATATAGAGAGAAAAAGGGTGATAGAGAGATATATGTCGATATATAAGGATATACATATATATATGCAAATATATAAATAGGTTAACAACATGTACACAGCCATGGAGGTACATATAAATAGGATACTACCAAATACTGAATGCTTTACATACCGACACACATAATCACGAGGCTTAAAGACCGAAAGACCACAGTACTGGAACACTAGAACCACGAGTACTATTATCACGATGTTAAAGGACATTTAGTTAGTGCTTCTGGTGCTGCGGTCCAGGTAAGTACTGTGTTTAAGTGTGTTACTGATTGCTGTAGTATGTGTAAGTATGTGTTCTGAGTGTGGTGTGTGTTTCCGGGAGACTGTAATGTGTGTGTGTGTGTGTGTGTGTGTGTGTGTGTGTGTGTGTGTGTGTGTGTGTGTGTGTGTGTGTTTGCTTCGTGTGTCTGTTTGTGCTATCTCGGAGGTAGATTATTACAGTAGGTGTGGTGTGGGGGGCACAGCCACCCACATGGGGTGTGTATGGGGGCATTGCCACCTGGCCATACGTAGTGTAGGATGGTTTGTTTGGATGTGATGGGTAGCAGTGTGTCTGTGTGTGCATGTGTGTGTTCTGTGTTTGTGTTAGTTCTGGGAGTTTGACTGTCGCAAGTTTGAATATTCGGTATTGTGGGGTTTGGGAGTCTGGGAATGGTAATGTGGTTGTTGGAAGTGTGTGCATTCCTGAATCCATGGGTATGCCATATACAGCGGTTGATGTCTTCAAATATGCGCACAACATGGACCATAGCAATCACACATTCCGCCATGACCGAACGTTATAAACAAAGGATATGGAGAGTATATATGTCGATACACTATTACAAATATGTGCTATGGACATGAGCTAACGATAGGGTTACCACCTGTCCCACCTTGCAAGGGGCAGTCCCTCTATGTGCGGTAGTGTCCTGACCAAAATGAGTACAAATACTAATGTCCTACAATCTCGAAACATTTTGCATGTTCCATATTTAATGTAATGGTTGCATAAAGTAGTCATCTGTATCTAAAATACCTACATGTAACAAGAAACAGGATAAGCAAGTAAACCGCTACAAGAATATAAGCTTTTATATATTCATATATGTAAAGTTCTATACTTTGTACTGACCGTGGGTATGTGTTGGCCTCTAAAATCCGATGTGTGTCCTGTAAATGTCCCACTATGGCCATTTGAAAAGGTGGCAACCCAAGCCAAAGAGATTCAGTCACCAACACAACTCCAATGAGTGCAAATATCTGTGACAGAAATACACAAGACAGCTTTCATGTAGCAGCATTTCATTACATACCGATGTATTTCTGAAGGGATTGAAGGACCAACATCACCTGCATGCTATATAGGAACCAATTAACAATGGCTTAATGAATAAGCCTGCAATAACCATAGTATTAGTCTACTAAATGATAGGTCTTCAATTAGGGAAGGAGCCCTCGCACACATATGGAATATGTATAAATACAGTTCCTACACACCTTCATCTGCTATGTACACCCACCTACATCTCCCCCACACCCGAAACAATTGCAATACAGACTGTAATAACATTATAAACATCCACTCACTCTATGACATCTGCAGAAGCCTTAACATACCTTGTGAGAGACACACTATAATGGCCCTATGTGAAATCATTGCTGTTGTACAATGGAACAGACGCCGATGTTACAGGGTCTGGTTGCAATAATCCCGTATCAGATGGCTGATATAACAGCTACACTCACATGTAGAACTACATCCTCTAGCCGTTACACACAATCCACGGGGGCCATGAAGTTAAAATATCTCTGTGTGTCTCCATATAGTTGTTGCAATTCATCACAAACAACACATCCAGGCCGTCTTCCTCAAAGGTAGGGCAAAGGGACAACACCCAAGTGGAGTATTCAATTATACCCCACTGTTGCTATGTAATTGGCTAATGGAGTAGCTGCACAGCTGATGTGCATGTAATCATCTACTCCGGAACACCAATTGGTGGCAGGATACCACATGTTACTGGTATTTACAAATAAAAGGATGGCTTGTCATACATTCAAACCATATGTACATACGAGAAAACCGTTAAAACAGAAAAGGAATAGGACTGATATTCTCGTCAACTCGGAATACTAATAAGGTATGTAGAACACTCAGTATGTTAGTGTATGTAGCACCTGTTCTGTATTAGTTAAAGTGTACGCAATGCATATAGTGGGAAAAGGTATTATGTAGTGATGTATTGTTGAGCATAGTAACGCTCATGGAAATTGTGTGTACTGCTGTGGGCCACAAAGTAAACACCTCATACACCACAAGGGATGCTACATAAGGACTTTAAACACAACAATTCCACTCCAGCTGCTGTCAGTGGCAGGGTTTGTCCAACAAGTACGTGCCATAACAGGGGATAGTATATGTTGATATACTGTAACAGTAGGCATATGTATGGGCGTATAACTGAGAATAACATGTCTAAGGTGGTCCTGCTGTGCAATTATGATTTGCATTGTGGGATATTGTTGCAAAATGTGAAATGTACAGTATTTTAGGTAGATATGTCTAACATTTTACATAGCATTACTGTTATATTATGCAAACATCAGGTATGTCTATTGGCATGTACAATACACAATAACAGGATACATATGACTTGTAGTCACCAGACAGTGTATCAGCATGATAGCTAATTGAAATGTAAAAGCTAGTCAATTATCCATGCACAAAGGACATGTAATAATTTCATAGGTTCATATTTAGGTACTGTTGGGCCAAGTCCATTCGTAAGCCTAACTACAGTGTTTTCACTTGCGGCACCTCCTTAGGTTAGTGTCCTGTGCCTGTGAACAGCAGAGTCATTCGTTTCCATCGCCTCTGTACAGCAGAGCCACTGAAGTGATCCCTGGTGTACATGTCTGTCTTCCATCCATCCATTGAGGTATCTCTTGAAGAGTGCTAGTGAGGGTCCCTGCATGATGTACATAGAAATCATGTTCCAAAGCATGGTGAGTGTCCGGGTCAGGAATGTATCCCTCCAACATGTCCTAGTCATCGTTGTGTTTAGGTACATATCCCAGAGCATATGGCTCTCAGTGGCTTTTGCTTATGTGGAGCATATCTATCAATATTGTTTTGGACATGGGCCTTGTATGTTCAGCAGAGATCACCTCTCAGTATGCGGTATGCAAATGAGTACAGTTGGGGTTTCCGTAGTTGGGCTGCATACGTCATCCTTCAGAGATCAGTAATCCTCTTGGTGTAGTAATGTTGTGGTATTTAAAGCCATTGCTGTTGTCCCGTAAGGTACATCCCAAATGGGGTGTTGTACCCTTTAATGTGCTTCATAAGTCATGAGTAGAGAGGCACAATGGCTGCCTTTGTTCTGGCTACAAACCCATTAGAGATTAGGGTGGCCACGTAGAAGGATATCCACACCACCTAGGCAATATGGTTATCAAAGGAGTGGATGCTATCTCCTTGGGTTCTAAGATCCCTTATTATGTCTTATGTATGTAGGGGACTACCACCTATATGATAGTCTGCGGGTGATTGGTGTAATCCAAAGGGGATGTCTATGCACCTTATGGCATGCAGCTTGAGGCCATGTTATTGACACCAGGTATCCGTCCCAGTGACACCCTTATGGAGGGTGTCTGTATCAACTGGTGAATCACTCATGGCCCTAGTTTGCAGTCGTCTACAAACCTATTCAGGGTAAGTCCTTCTGTGCTAGCCTGTACCTCAGAGAAGCATATACCCAACATGAGGGGCCCTATGACTGAGGACTGGGGATGCCAATTGTAACTGATTTACAGTAGGAACTAGGGTATGCTACCCTCACTGTGTGGGTTCTGTCTGTGAGCCACTTTGCATAACATCTCGTGACGTAGGGGCTGATATGCAGGTGGATATGTATGTTGACAATACCAGAATGGGGAACGGTGTTGAAAGCCTTTAAGAGGTCAAGGTAGGCTGTGTGGACCTCCTTACCCTCACCTACTGCCTTGGTAACTGTCTCAAAGGACTCCACCAGGTTTAGTTGGCATGGTCTGGCCCTAACAAATCCAAACTGGGTGGGATCAAAGGTTTGGAGGCCACTAATGTCTCTGTGAATGAGATCCATGATGATGTGCTCGATAGCCTTGCAGAACAGTCTAGTCAGGCGTATAGGGCAATAGTTCCACTTGTCCATTGTGGCGCCACCTTTGTGGAGTGTGATAACTGTTGCTGTGTGACATTCAAGGGCCACAATGCCTGATGCAAGGCTATTAGTGAATATGGTGTCCAGGTGGGGAGCCATTTATTCTGAAGTTCGTGGAAATCGCAGCCTGGGATGTTGTACGGTCACATGGATTCTGTGTTCCTGGCTTTAGAGAGTGCAGCTTTGAACTGCGAAGTTGTGATCGCAGGGACTCTGCATTGTTCCTGTATAGATATGTACCCTTTAGGGTGTGAGAGGGGTGCAAAGTTAGCACTGAACCTAGCTGCCAGGATGTTGCCAATATCAGTCGGTTCTGTAATGTTCATGCCTAACTGCTGTATGTCAGAGCAGATGTGGGTATCACCATCGAGAGTAGTGACATACCTCTAGAACGCTTTGTGGTAGTCCTTGGAATTAGTTGCAGTAATGTTTATATAGCTAGCTTTGGAGGATGTGATAAGGGATCTCAGATTCCTACTGAGGCTGACCAGGGAGCTCCTCCACTCATGGGATTGTACTCCACTTTGCAACAGTCTCTTCCTTCTGCTGTACATTATGTCCATGGCAGTGGACCACCAGAGTGGCATCCATTTTCTGATGGGTACCGTCATGGCTCTGTTTGGGATAGCATGATCCATGCAGTCGTGTAAGTGCTAATTAAGTGCAGTTGTGTATGATTCAGCGGTTGTAACTGTATTGTCCATCTGCACGGGTGTCATGACGTTTACTACTGCTGTCATAAGAAGCCTGAAGTTGGCTTTGTATAAATATTGTACTGTGTTTTCCGTAAAGGGTGTGGTGCTGGGATGTGCATAACAAGGGTGATTAGCGTATGTTCAGATCTGACGAATGAGGAGATAACCCCAGGTGTGGAACACCAGTCACACATGTTGGTAATGACCAGGTCTAGGATATTGTTGGCCCTGGTGGTGGTGTGGATAGGTTGATCCAGGCGATTGGAGGTTATGAATCCCAGAAAGCATTGGCCTAATGTGTCGGTACATGAGTAGGTATCCCAGTTAATGGTGGGGTAGTGTCAGTCGCACATCAGTAGTTTCTGTTTGAACCCTACTTTCCAGTACACCAAGAAGTGAGGACCATTAACCGTGGAGTATGGTGTGGAATCTGTAGCAAGCTACAATTTGTATAGCAGTTATGGCCAGAGTTAGTTGCACTTGGATTACCTCTGATGCATTGTGCTAAGCAACCAGCCTGGAGGTGTGGATATCCTTGGGAAATATGGACACACCTCCGCCGTGGGTGTTCCGGTCCTGGTTACATGACTGAAAGGTGTGGTATGAGTAATAGCTTGGTAGTGCAGGGGTGCTCTCAGGAGCCTAGAACCAGGTCCCAGTCACTGCACAGATATCAAAGTGGTCCATTACAAGGAGTACCTCGGGTGAGTGCATTTGAGATGAAGATGTCAAGCACTGAGTAGCATTACCCTCAGGTTTTGCTTGCCTGTTCCTGTTATGGTGGTGAATATGTTATTTGAACTGTGCCTAAAACAGGCACTATAGGAGCAGTAAGAGCCTTAGACGTTATCCGTAATCCCAGGGCCAACAGGTGCAGGCCATCTGTGCCAAAGCATTGTGTTCTGTCGACCATGTCATTCAAAGCAGACAGATACTGGATACCCTTGGAATGACACGAGAAGCATAACCTATTGTTGAAATACATAATTCAGTCCTTGTACTGCGTTATCAGTCTGGATGAATGCTGAATACTTCTCAGGGCTAGGGCGATACCTGCCTGGGCTACAAGATCGGAGAGCTATTCCATGTCTCTGTACATGTAATCCAGGAAGATACATCTCAGGGCATTCACACTAACATGGAGAATGACACAGTCATATTGTACCTGTTGAGGAGTGACCTGAGTGCATAGGTTATGTTGCGGATCCTGTTCCCCGACAGGCAGCTGACATTAACTATCACCTTGTGTTGCCTGCTTAGTGGGACATCAGTGTGACCGCCTATAGAGTCACCTATGACTAGTATGTTGGGTGGGTTATATTGCTCTATTGGCTGTGGTTGATGGGCACACTGAGTCTGTGGGCTATAAGTAATTGGTGTTGTGTTGGGTGATGGGGGCTGCCTGCGTTTCTGCTTTGGAGTTCTCTTTTGCCTAGACAGAGTAGTATTGAGAGACTCTGCAAATGTTGTAGTCTTACTATGTGTGGCCTGTGGTGGTGGAGATCTAGTGAGACTAAATGATGAGTGTGGTGTGGTGCAAATGTTTAACATCCCCACATGATTGTCAGGTTCAGTCTGGGTTGGAGAGAGCTTTACCTCCAGCATGACTAGATATGTGCATCTCCCATCGGTTGTAGTGTTGTATGATAGGAGGGGAGTATTGACTGTGTACACGAGACAATTTCTATATTGCCTCATGATGCCCATATTCATCATATAGACAGGCGATAACACTGGAAATTGACACTTGGACATGCCTGAATATTTAACTATTTCCCACTAGATATGTGAGGAAAGTGTGTACAACAGCTGTTTTACTCTAAGCAAGTGGGAAATGTAAGTACAAACAGTGTTTACCTCTAGGTAATGAGGAGAATTGAGTGCTATAGTAATTAGTAGCTCATGAAGTGCTTACATGTTCTGAACAAGTGCTGAGCATGAATAAGCAATACAGATAGTGTGTCAGATAACATAAACACACTGCGCCCCCCCCCCCCCAACAGGTACACAGTCACATATCCATGAACACTACAGAGCCCCTGTAACCATAACTATGATGGTACAAGGTGCACTCAGGCTGCATGGGACCTGTCCACATCCTTGGTTGTATCATACACATATGGCAAAACAGTTTGCTCTACACATACACATCATGTAAAACATAGCTTCATGTCAGTCTGTGAAAACACTGAATGGTGCACACCAACAGTTATCACAACCCACAAAATAGAGACACCACTCATAATGGGAGGCACTGCACTACTACCCTGCTGAAAGTCCATGAACCTTAATCAATGTATATGTTATTAGCAGTACAGATGTAGATGACAGTAAGGATGATTTCACACTGCATATCATACCTGTGACAGGTCATAGGACATCATCACCCATACTGTGTTCCACCTACACTCAGTATGCTAGATGTACCTTTGTATGTCACAGGAGTGTTCTGCCAGTGGAATGTTGACAGAACCAACACTACAAAAGGTGTCTGAGTAATATGTGCATATCACACCAGTGGCAGCTATAGTAAAACAGGGTTAATTCATTGTACTCCCCTCATTGTAGCCCATACCACACAGACAAATGGGAGGCATCTGCCTATGTAAGAATGTGAATGGCTATGACCTAGGAGCAATAGCTGACTCAGTGTTGTGGACAACCTACAGAATGGGCTTTGTGGGTGAGGTGTGTGACATATGTGCACAATCTGACAGCTGCATATTGCATTGCCACCACTAGGTTAATAACCCTGTACCCATGAACTACCACCTAGGCAGGGGTCAACATAATGGACACTGTGTGTAAGGGATGGTGCTGTGCAGTTTACCACCCTGAGCTAGTGACGTCACCAAGCCTATTAGGTAGCCATAAGAGGCAACCCTAGTCATGACAGGGTGCCATCCATGAACATGGAGATCATTGTACAGCCATACTCATCACTCAAGTGACCAATATCGGATCACATATCACGTTTAAGGGGTATTGCCCATGTTTGGATGGGTGACACCAGCCTTCACAATCCTCATCTCCACTATGTAGCATGATGCCTACCCTGCATAAAGACATGTCCAACACTGTGACGTACATATCCTGATCTGAAATACATATGTCATGGACATCCACCTTCCTAGTACAAGGATCGCCACATGCTGGACAGATCCTTGTGCCATACACGTTACATACTCCTGCCATAGTATGCAACCCTGTCCAGCAAAGCTGCACATTTCACCTCTGTCAGACATGGTGTGATGACAGCATGGTAGTCTACTAAATGATAGGTCTTCAATTAGGAAGGAGCCTCGCACACATATGGAATATGTATAAATACAGTTCCTACACACCTTCATCTGCTATGTACACCCACCTACATCTCCCCACACCGAAACAATTGCAATACAGACTGTAATAACATTATAAACATCCACTCACTCTATGACATCTGCAGAAGCCTTAACATACCTTGTGAGAGACACACTATAATGGCCCTATGTGAAATCATTGCTGTTGTACAATGGAACAGACGCCGATGTTACAGGGTCTGGTTGCAATAATCCCGTATCAGATGGCTGATATAACAGCTACACTCACATGTAGAACTACATCCTCTAGCCGTTACACACAATCCACGGGGGCCATGAAGTTAAAATATCTCTGTGTGTCTCCATATAGTTGTTGCAATTCATCACAAACAACACATCCAGGCCGTCTTCCTCAAAGGTAGGGCAAAGGGACAACACCCAAGTGGAGTATTCAATTATACCCCACTGTTGCTATGTAATTGGCTAATGGAGTAGCTGCACAGCTGATGTGCATGTAATCATCTACTCCGAACACCAATTGGTGGCAGGATACCACATGTTACTGGTATTTACAAATAAAAGGATGGCTTGTCATACATTCAAACCATATGTACATACGAGAAAACCGTTAAAACAGAAAAGGAATAGGACTGATATTCTCACAACTCGAATACTAATAAGGTATGTAGAACACTCAGTATGTTAGTGTATGTAGCACCTGTTCTGTATTAGTTAAAGTGTACGCAATGCATATAGTGGGAAAAGGTATTATGTAGTGATGTATTGTTGAGCATAGTAACGCTCATGGAAATTGTGTGTACTGCTGTGGGCCACAAAGTAAACACCTCATACACCACAAGGGATGCTACATAAGGACTTTAAACACAACAATTCCACTCCAGCTGCTGTCAGTGGCAGGGTTTGTCCAACAAGTACGTGCCATAACAGGGGATAGTATATGTTGATATACTGTAACAGTAGGCATATGTATGGGCGTATAACTGAGAATAACATGTCTAAGGTGGTCCTGCTGTGCAATTATGATTTGCATTGTGGGATATTGTTGCAAAAATGTGAAATGTACAGTATTTTAGGTAGATATGTCTAACATTTTACATAGCATTACTGTTATATTATGCAAACATCAGGTATGTCTATTGGCATGTACAATACACAATAACAGGATACATATGACTTGTAGTCACCAGACAGTGTATCAGCATGATAGCTAATTGAAATGTAAAAGCTAGTCAATTATCCATGCACAAAGGACATGTAATAATTTCATAGGTTCATATTTAGGTACTGTTGGGCCAAGTCCATTCGTAAGCCTAACTACAGTGTTTTCACTTGCGGCACCTCCTTAGGTTAGTGTCCTGTGCCTGTGAACAGCAGAGTCATTCGTTTCCATCGCCTCTGTACAGCAGAGCCACTGAAGTGATCCCTGGTGTACATGTCTGTCTTCCATCCATCCATTGAGGTATCTCTTGAAGAGTGCTAGTGAGGGTCCCTGCATGATGTACATAGAAATCATGTTCCAAAGCATGGTGAGTGTCCGGGTCAGGAATGTATCCCTCCAACATGTCCTAGTCATCGTTGTGTTTAGGTACATATCCCAGAGCATATGGCTCTCAGTGGCTTTTGCTTATGTGGAGCATATCTATCAATATTGTTTTGGACATGGGCCTTGTATGTTCAGCAGAGATCACCTCTCAGTATGCGGTATGCAAATGAGTACAGTTGGGGTTTCCGAAGTTGGGCTGCATCGTCATCCTTCAGAGATCAGTAATCCTCTTGGTGTAGTAATGTTGTGGTATTTAAAGCCATTGCTGTTGTCCCGTAAGGTACATCCCAAATGGGGTGTTGTACCCTTTAATGTGCTTCATAAGTCATGAGTAGAGAGGCACAATGGCTGCCTTTGTTCTGGCTACAAACCCATTAGAGATTAGGGTGGCCACGTAGAAGGATATCCACACCACCTAGGCAATATGGTTATCAAAGGAGTGGATGCTATCTCCTTGGGTTCTAAGATCCCTTATTATGTCTTATGTATGTAGGGGACTACCACCTATATGATAGTCTGCGGGTGATTGGTGTAATCCAAAGGGGATGTCTATGCACCTTATGGCATGCAGCTTGAGGCCATGTTATTGACACCAGGTATCCGTCCCAGTGACACCCTTATGGAGGGTGTCTGTATCAGCTGGTGAATCAATCATGGCCCTAGTTTGCAGTCGTCTACAAACCTATTCAGGGTAAGTCCTTCTGTGCTAGCCTGTACCTCAGAGAAGCATATACCCAACATGAGGGGCCCTATGACCGAGGACTGGGGATGCCAATTGTAACTGATTTACAGTAGGAACTAGGGTATGCTACCCTCACTGTGTGGGTTCTGTCTGTGAGCCACTTTGCATAACATCTCGTGACGTAGGGGCTGATATGCAGGTGGATATGTATGTTGACAATACCAGAATGGGGAACGGTGTTGAAAGCCTTTAAGAGGTCAAGGTAGGCTGTGTGGACCTCCTTACCCTCACCTACTGCCTTGGTAACTGTCTCAAAGGACTCCACCAGGTTTAGGAGGCATGGTCTGGCCCTAACAAATCCAAACTGGGTGGGATCAAAGGTTTGAAGGCCACTAATGTCTCTGTGAATGAGATCCATGATGATGTGCTCCATAGCCTTGCAGAACAGTCTAGTCAGGCGTATAGGGCAATAGTTCCCCTGGTCCTTTGTGGCGCCACCCTTGTGGAGTGTGATAACTGTTGCTGTGTGCCATTCAGGGGCCACAATGCCTGATGCAAGGCTATTAGTGAATATGGTGTCCAGGTGGGGAGCCATTTATTCTGAAGTTCGTGGAAATCGCAGCCTGGGATGTTGTACGGTCACATGGATTCTGTGTTCCTGGCTTTAGAGAGTGCAGCTTTGAACTGCGAAGTTGTGATCGCAGGGACTCTGCATTGTTCCTGTATAGATATGTACCCTTTAGGGTGTGAGAGGGGTGCAAAGTTAGCACTGAACCTAGCTGCCAGGATGTTGCCAATATCAGTCGGTTCTGTAATGTTCGTGCCTAACTGCTGTATGTCAGAGCAGATGTGGGTATCACCATCGAGAGTAGTGACATACCTCTAGAACGCTTTGTGGTAGTCCTTGGAATTAGTTGCAGTAATGTTTATATAGCTAGCTTTGGAGGATGTGATAAGGGATCTCAGATTCCTACTGAGGCTGACCAGGGAGCTCCTCCACTCATGGGATTGTACTCCACTTTGCAACAGTCTCTTCCTTCTGCTGTACATTATGTCCATGGCAGTGGACCACCAGAGTGGCATCCATTTTCTGATGGGTACCGTCATGGCTCTGTTTGGGATAGCATGATCCATGCAGTCGTGTAAGTGCTAATTAAGTGCAGTTGTGTATGATTCAGCGGTTGTAACTGTATTGTCCATCTGCACGGGTGTCATGACGTTTACTACTGCTGTCATAAGAAGCCTGAAGTTGGCTTTGTATAAATATTGTACTGTGTTTTCCGTAAAGGGTGTGGTGCTGGGATGTGCATAACAAGGGTGATTAGCGTATGTTCAGATCTGACGAATGAGGAGATAACCCCAGGTGTGGAACACCAGTCACACATGTTGGTAATGACCAGGTCTAGGATATTGTTGGCCCTGGTGGTGGTGTGGATAGGTTGATCCAGGCGATTGGAGGTTATGAATCCCAGAAAGCATTGGCCTAATGTGTCGGTACATGAGTAGGTATCCCAGTTAATGGTGGGGTAGTGTCAGTCGCACATCAGTAGTTTCTGTTTGAACCCTACTTTCCAGTACACCAAGAAGTGAGGACCATTAACCGTGGAGTATGGTGTGGAATCTGTAGCAAGCTACAATTTGTATAGCAGTTATGGCCAGAGTTAGTTGCACTTGGATTACCTCTGATGCATTGTGCTAAGCAACCAGCCTGGAGGTGTGGATATCCTTGGGAAATATGGACACACCTCCGCGTGGTGTTCGGTCCTGGTTACATGACTGAAAGGTGTGGTATGAGTAATAGCTTGGTAGTGCAGGGGTGCTCTCAGGAGCCTAGAACCAGGTCCCAGTCACTGCACAGATATCAAAGTGGTCCATTACAAGGAGTACCTCGGGTGAGTGCATTTGAGATGAAGATGTCAAGCACTGAGTAGCATTACCCTCAGGTTTTGCTTGCCTGTTCCTGTTATGGTGGTGAATATGTTATTTGAACTGTGCCTAAAACAGGCACTATAGGAGCAGTAAGAGCCTTAGACGTTATCCGTAATCCCAGGGCCAACAGGTGCAGGCCATCTGTGCCAAAGCATTGTGTTCTGTCGACCATGTCATTCAAAGCAGACAGATACTGGATACCCTTGGAATGACACGAGAAGCATAACCTATTGTTGAAATACATAATTCAGTCCTTGTACTGCGTTATCAGTCTGGATGAATGCTGAATACTTCTCAGGGCTAGG
This sequence comes from Protopterus annectens, assembly GCF_019279795.1. NCBI lineage: Eukaryota > Metazoa > Chordata > Ceratodontiformes > Protopteridae > Protopterus > Protopterus annectens. The sequence goes on along the minus strand of NC_056733.1, from coordinate 1,904,045,966 downwards.
GCGATACCTGCCTGGGCTACAAGATCGGAGAGCTATTCCATGTCTCTGTACATGTAATCCAGGAAGATACATCTCAGGGCATTCACACTAACATGGAGAATGACACAGTCATATTGTACCTGTTGAGGAGTGACCTGAGTGCATAGGTTATGTTGCGGATCCTGTTCCCGACAGGCAGCTGACATTAACTATCACCTTGTGTTGCCTGCTTAGTGGGACATCAGTGTGACCGCCTATAGAGTCACCTATGACTAGTATGTTGGGTGGGTTATATTGCTCTATTGGCTGTGGTTGATGGGCACACTGAGTCTGTGGGCTATAAGTAATTGGTGTTGTGTTGGGTGATGGGGGCTGCCTGCGTTTCTGCTTTGGAGTTCTCTTTTGCCTAGACAGAGTAGTATTGAGAGACTCTGCAAATGTTGTAGTCTTACTATGTGTGGCCTGTGGTGGTGGAGATCTAGTGAGACTAAATGATGAGTGTGGTGTGGTGCAAATGTTTAACATCCCCACATGATTGTCAGGTTCAGTCTGGGTTGGAGAGAGCTTTACCTCCAGCATGACTAGATATGTGCATCTCCCATCGGTTGTAGTGTTGTATGATAGGAGGGGAGTATTGACTGTGTACACGAGACAATTTCTATATTGCCTCATGATGCCCATATTCATCATATAGACAGGCGATAACACTGGAAATTGACACTTGGACATGCCTGAATATTTAACTATTTCCCACTAGATATGTGAGGAAAGTGTGTACAACAGCTGTTTTACTCTAAGCAAGTGGGAAATGTAAGTACAAACAGTGTTTACCTCTAGGTAATGAGGAGAATTGAGTGCTATAGTAATTAGTAGCTCATGAAGTGCTTACATGTTCTGAACAAGTGCTGAGCATGAATAAGCAATACAGATAGTGTGTCAGATAACATAAACACACTGCGCCCCCAACAGGTACACAGTCACATATCCATGAACACTACAGAGCCCCTGTAACCATAACTATGATGGTACAAGGTGCACTCAGGCTGCATGGGACCTGTCCACATCCCTGGTTGTATCATACACATATGGCAAAACAGTTTGCTCTACACATACACATCATGTAAAACATAGCTTCATGTCAGTCTGTGAAAACACTGAATGGTGCACACCAACAGTTATCACAACCCACAAAATAGAGACACCACTCATAATGGGAGGCACTGCACTACTACCCTGCTGAAAGTCCATGAACCTTAATCAATGTATATGTTATTAGCAGTACAGATGTAGATGACAGTAAGGATGATTTCACACTGCATATCATACCTGTGACAGGTCATAGGACATCATCACCCATACTGTGTTCCACCTACACTCAGTATGCTAGATGTACCTTTGTATGTCACAGGAGTGTTCTGCCAGTGGAATGTTGACAGAACCAACACTACAAAAGGTGTCTGAGTAATATGTGCATATCACACCAGTGGCAGCTATAGTAAAACAGGGTTAATTCATTGTACTCCCCCTCATTGTAGCCCATACCACACAGACAAATGGGAGGCATCTGCCTATGTAAGAATGTGAATGGCTATGACCTAGGAGCAATAGCTGACTCAGTGTTGTGGACAACCTACAGAATGGGCTTTGTGGGTGAGGTGTGTGACATATGTGCACAATCTGACAGCTGCATATTGCATTGCCACCACTAGGTTAATAACCCTGTACCCATGAACTACCACCTAGGCAGGGGTCAACATAATGGACACTGTGTGTAAGGGATGGTGCTGTGCAGTTTACCACCCTGAGCTAGTGACGTCACCAAGCCTATTAGGTAGCCATAAGAGGCAACCCTAGTCATGACAGGGTGCCATCCATGAACATGGAGATCATTGTACAGCCATACTCATCACTCAAGTGACCAATATCGGATCACATATCACGTTTAAGGGGTATTGCCCATGTTTGGATGGGTGACACCAGCCTTCACAATCCTCATCTCCACTATGTAGCATGATGCCTACCCTGCATAAAGACATGTCCAACACTGTGACGTACATATCCTGATCTGAAATACATATGTCATGGACATCCACCTTCCTAGTACAAGGATCGCCACATGCTGGACAGATCCTTGTGCCATACACGTTACATACTCCTGCCATAGTATGCAACCCTGTCCAGCAAAGCTGCACATTTCACCTCTGTCAGACATGGTGTGATGACAGCATGGTAGATGTATCATTAACCGTCTGGATCAGTTATGTGGCACTGCTTCACCTGGCACCAGAAACATGGCTGTTGGCTACAGCTAGGTAACCTTACATCCTACACTCATACATGGCCCAGGGCATACAGACTACTACATGACCATGGCTGTACATGCTATAGTTGATAACCATCCCTGCAAATACCATCCGGCTAGCCAGTGTCCCATGTGTATCACATGTGCAACACAGGCGATACGTGGCAGGATGTTGAACTGCTGTACAGTGCCGTGTAGATGTATATGGCAAAACACATGCATGTAAAGGCTTCCGTGTGCATGTCTGCATTGTCACAGGTCATGTCCGTTAAGGCAGTGTATGTGTTGATATGTGACATATACACAGCATCAAGGTCGACAGCATTAATGTGGACACATCCAGGCATGTGCTGATTGGTAAGAACACCAGTACAGGCAAGCAGACATGCCCACATCAAGACAGCATCCACATGGAATATGAGCAATGTAATCAGGTGACACACATATATGGTGATAATATCCAATCCCCATTGGGTGTCACATGTGTGTGATGCAAACATGTCAGTGGTGTCAGTGTCATGAAGATTTGCAAAGACAACTGTTCATATGTAATAAATGTGATACACGTGTATGTGCAGCTGTATCTCTGTTTATCTCTGAGATACTGTGACCTGTCTCCATCATTATGTCTTCCAGATATGCCGCGAGCAAGGCTCCCAGCCTATACCCGCTTGGAGGATGAGGCCCTTATACCTTACCTCCAAGACAACTATGATGTCTTGTTTAGCCATGTGCCACATAATGCACAGCAGCGTGATGACCTGTGGCAAGAACTTCGCAGGAGGCTTAATGATGTGAGTGGCCATAACCACACATACCAGCAGGTGTGCAGACACTGCACGGACCTGATCAGACATGCGAAACAGTGTGCGAATGCAATCACCAGGGAACAAGGTGCAACAGGTGGTGGGCCACTAACCCAGCCCCCACTCACACATACCGAGGAGCTACTGGCCAACCTGGGGACACTGTCAGAACAGCATCCACAAACCTTAGCTGCCATCGTGGAGGTTGGTGTCTCTCAACCACTGAGCCTGATGTTACCTGGTAAGTCACTACTGCACATATAACTATTATATCCCATATAGTCACATGTGTCACTGTACAATATGTAATGTAACATCATATGCAAGGCATGTATACACACATGCCGCATACTATAGTATGCTACTCTGTGTATGCACACATGTGCATACTCCATAGTATATCCTATTGTACTGGCAAATGTGTTAACATGCACATTGCACCCTGTAGCTGTCATACAGTCGTGGATAATGATCATACTGCTGTGTCACCCCTATATAGGTACCTCTGGCATTCCGCAGAGACAGCAGGCCGTTGCAGGTGAGACAGTTATAAGTATCAGGCATGTTAATGCACAGATCTATTCGCCATGTGGCCAGTTAACACATGTTCACATAATGTATGGCCCGGTCACAATATACAGGTCGCATCTTTAATCCATCACACTGGCTACCCATGTGCAATACTTACAAACTAAGTGAATCACCAACATGAAACCTCAGAAACTGTCATTGCTAGATGTGTGGACAGCTGTGCATACAACGGTGGAGGTGTTGTTCAATGTAGGAATATGTACTATACATCAGAACTATACATGTGGGATACACAAACAGTACTACACAGTGAGCTGGAGTATGGGCAGCCCACAGGATTCACCATTGTGGAATATGCCCCTGCAATGAGTGCACACATTGTGATGTGCCATCTGACATGTCCATGACATGTAGTGGTCCGGCTGCAACATTGTCTCACTATCCCATAAAACATACCCCACATACCAAACATACAACCCTTTGTTTGCATAACCCTGTGGACAGTGGAATATCTGACATCTATGGGTGAATGTCATATGGAACAACAGAGACATGTGAGAAAGACGGCCATCACAACTATTTGGCCAACGCATGTTCACACATGGCCATGGAAGATGGCCAGAGACATGTAGCAACACACAGTAGATGTGATGTGTTTGTGTGTACACCCTCTTGTACATTGGCTACACATGGTCCAACTATAGCCTTTGTTGAATGGTTATATTGCAGATGGGGAACACTGGACATCCTACAAGCCTGTGCACAGCTTGTGGAGGTGTAACTTCATTCGACCACATAAGATGTGTTGAACATCATGACTGTGTCACAGCATGACAGTAGTCACCTGTACAGCATCCACATACATACACAGACAACCACATCAGGCCACAGATACAGTACATTTCCTTTGCTGCTGTTGGATATCACTGTCAGCCGTGCACCTCGTGTGTGTGGTACACAAATGTCATGTAGGGCATGGTGTATTGACAAGTCTGCCATGTGTGGACATGGTTGCCAGGCAGCTAAAATATGTTTGCAGATGTGCAGGGGTGTCATCCGTATGTCCTTCGGTGACCTGTGTCACACATGACACATCATGGTTTACTGTGTATACACCTCAGCAACGTGGGTCACAATCCACAGTATATATGTATTGTGTATGCACACAGACATGGCTATGCACTGTGTGTGTAATCCGCACTGTATAGCAATAGAGATGCCTTATGATTCCATGCAATGACACTGTGTCTGTACTTCACACTGTATAGCAATATAGATGCCTCATAAAACCCTTCAATGGTCATGCACATCTGCTAAAAGTGCATTTTATCTGTAGGGCGTACAGACAACACTGCAATGTGACACCATTACACCACTGTACATGTGACAGGGCACCATTGTGTCAAACATCTATGCATGTCAATGCACACATCAGCAGATTACATGTCATACTACATGTTAATGTCAAGGTCATATGCCACACATCAGCCATGTGTACTGTTAACCTGTGCTGGTCCACATGTTGTAACACAAGGATACATGCTTACTACTATGATTGTGTGAAATGCATGGCTCCTGCTATGACACGTGCTTGCTGTTGTGTGCAACCCAGGGATGTATTATAACTACCTCTATTATTGTCTGAGCTGCATGCTGTCTGCTGTATCACATGCATGTTGCATGCCTTCTGTCAAATCACATGTATGGTGTGTGTGTGTGTGTGTGTGTGTGTATTGTAATGTAGAGTCTTTGTTTGCCTTCACAGGTGATGTAGGTGCGTTACCCTTCTGCGATCCATCTGATGTTAGTGTCCCCACAGACTCTAGCAGTGATGATGAACATATGCTTGAGGCACAGGCAGGGTTGTCAGGGGCTGAATCTGTGCCATTGGTTGCCATTCCACCTATATCCCCCTCATCCCCGCACACAGATCTCATGCCAATACATACCCCATCACCAGTGACCATAGAGGAAGGACAGTTAGCATGTGGTAGCTTGGAACAGGAACATATGGTGGCTACGGAAAGTGTGTATTCCCACCATGGTGTCAGTCAAATGACTGGATATGGGCCACACAGGCATGTGGCCAGTGCTGCTCATAGGAGGACCTCTGGCCGACATGCCCCTGCAGGACAGAGCGCAGCATCTGGTGTCACCAGATGCATGTTTCAGACTGTAATGGCAGCAGAGGCACATGCTGAATGGCAGAACAGAGAAGGGCAGAGGCTTCAGAGGGCTGCTATCCATTCTTTAAATGACAACATCCAGGCATTGGCAAATGCTCAACAGCAGATTGCTGATGTTTTGGACAGACAATTGGGTGACATGGTTGGAATCCTTGAATGTGGCATGACAATCCGCGAGCATGAGCTGTCTGTGCTGGAACATCTGGTAGGAGTGAGACATAGGGCACGTGGACGTAGGCCATCTACGTCACCTGGTGCAGGTCTACGTGAATGAGCTACCTCACATGCCCACTCCCATAGTGGTGGTAGCAGCAGCAGTGCAGCTGGTGCTGCGCTGTCCACACCAGGACACAGCAGGCCGTGTGGACGTGGCCCTGGATGGTCCCAATGGGGACACGGTTCCAGTGGACATGTTTCATCGGACAGTACCCAATCTGCACCTCTGCCTGGTAGTGCCCGTGCAACCCCTGGCAGGCACAGGTCATGTGGCTGTGGCCGGACACTGTGAGCTGTAAAACCTGGTCTGTACAGTCTGGAGCTGTCAATAATACCCCTGTGTAGGCCAGACACATGGCAGAACTGTGTGCATACATACACGCACATACCAGAAACATCTGTAGGGCACCGCAACACTCACATGCATAACAACCACACATGGCCAGTTAGATCACAGGCCCTAACCCACACACATGATGTCATCCACTGGTGCAGCCTAGGCCCCTGGCAAACATTATCACCCTGTGCATATAATGATGCCTGTGCCGCATCCCTGTCATCCACACCATCGGTGCAGGGACATGCTCATATGGTCTGATGCACAGGGTGAACAGCATAGGGAGATAAGTGTAGATTACAATTGTTGGGTACTGTTGACACGCAGCAGACATACCATGTAGTACAGGTTTAGAATGCATTGTTTTCTGTTCACAGTATGTATCTTGGTAACAACAGTAACAGCATGTTGGTAATGATGTCCTGCTTCCCTCCTCCAGGTCTAATTGCATGTGCCGTTGAGTACCAGTGTTTGCAGTTTCCCATGTGTAAATGTGGACTACTCACAGGCATGTATGGCAATACCAGCATGCTATTCGTAGCTTCAACCTCACTGTTAGAAAGGCTGACATTCCAAAGATGTCTACACATCTACTGATCCAGGAGCATGGGAGCTGTGTACTAAGCTACAGTGGCTAGAGATGTGACATCCATACCAGGTGACGTCACAGGTACAGTTACATGGGGCGGGGAGTTTACATAGCGGTCTAGCTGATGACAAGGGTAAAGGCCAGTTGATAGCTGGAGGCCTCACTGTGTAGCAGTAATACACATTCACATTGCAGGATGAGAACACACAACTACACAGACACACACACACAGGTATTCGCACACATGTATTCGGACACAGTAACATGCCCACACTCACGGGGTCAACGACACTGTAACACAGACACACACTTAATAGTGTTGAGGTGAGGACCCCTGCCTATGGGGTAATCACCATTCCAGTACTGTGCACCCACATGATGCGACACAGAGAATGAACATGTACAGATAGTCAGTAATGCCTAAGATCGACGGCATCAACAGGGTAGTAGATTGCATCACCTAGAGGGGTTAGGGGTCCTATCTGTTCACTATGGTAACATACAGCCTCACTTCATGGACCAGACAGCCATACATACATACACACACACTGTGGAGTCCACAGTTGAATGCACCTATGTCATGCACATACAGATAGCTCACATGTGTGTGTGATACAAACCCCACCCCTGCCTATGTCTTGCTTTCTACACTGCAGTATGTACAGATCTCTACAACAGTGTACAGGGGTGTGAGTAACAATTGGGATGTATTCCCCACCATAAGTGGCATATATGAACACACAAGCAAACACACATGGCAGTACTGTACATCAAACACCTGCTATCTTATGATACGTATGACAAACATGCAGCAGTATTGCCCACATTACAATGTGTACCGATGCTACCTTTGGCAATTGTGCTGATATATACATACGGGACGTCTTAAGTGTTACAGGTGTCAAGTGATTTACAGTCAGTGACACCCTGACCGCTGTGTAGGTTGTATGTCTTCCCCTTCAATTAACAGAAGTATAGCTTAGTGTTTGCACATGTTATGATAGCATGGCTTGTGACACACCTGTGAGCTGTCTTCAGCAAACATCCATCTGCAAAGATGGCCCACCACTTTATGTCCACACATCCGTCCATACCTGATGGACATCTTACCGTACTGTCAGTATTTCACCATATACAGTTGGCAATGATGGGGCTGCATTGCAACTGCATGTTGTAGTAAGACACAGATCACCTGCAAACATCAGCTACTGCACACGCATGGTAGCTGAATGCACACCACTACATGTACATGTGTGTAGGTCCTACATTCCTGTCATTTAGCCATGTTTGTAGGCATTGCAATTGGTGGACATGTATGATGACATACATGACACATGGACTGTTGTATGATATGATAGTTGTCATCGATAACCAGTACAGAGGGAATGTTAACTCAGTCAACATTGCTATCACACCTTATGTACTGTTAGCATTCAACAGCCATGGACCTACCTTCCATGTGCATGTGTGTAATTGCTGTAGCCACCTGTCTGCACGAAGGACAGCAACAGCTATGCTATGTACATATGTGTTGTGTGTGTGTGTGGGGCATGTACATATCCACAGCAGGTACATGTATGTCATATCCAAACATGAGGGTTTTTACTGGTGTACAGCAACAGTCATCTGTTACAGCTGTATATGACCCAGGGCCCCTGTTATGTGTACAGCCAACCTGGTTATGAACAGTGGTATCATTGCATTGCATAACACATGATGCAACTGTGTCAGTACATGGGTAGTCTGCACAGTTGCTGTAGAGCTAGGTACAGTCCACTGATCATGGGTCACATGGTGTTGTACTAATATATGTTCTACCACATGTATGGATGTGTGTTGCTGGCCCAAGGACATGGTGATGTCTGAGGGCTACATCCTAGAATGCAGCTTTTGACACTGTGATCTGCACCTGACACATCTGTTATGCCTTTTGAGGGTGTACTGGTCAGTACATGTGAGTGGCCTTCATGTACGTGGGGACATCACCACCTGGAGCGGTCCGCAATGGTGTTATGGCCCACATGTCTGTATCCGAGATATATGGTGGTAGTGCTATTGTGCACAACTGAGCCTTCAGCCAGGTGTTCCTCACTGCACAGATGTCAGTATTCCCCATTGTTGGATCTACATTGGGCAGCTGTGATTACGAACGCTACACATCTAGCACTGTTTAGCATACACATACAATGCAGTTGTCCTCTAGGTGTCAGGGTGTTAACCTGGTCTCAGGACATTCGTGTATGAATGGCACTATATGGGGGAAGTAGCCACTCCTGGCAGGACATCACCACGGGTGGTATTAGTGTTCCAGGTTTATATTGGTACATCTAAGGTGACGGACAGCAGCAGATGTTGTGTAGAAGACCGGTGTCAGATATATGTAGTGCAGCATTCATGCTAACAATGAGAACTATCGACACCACTGTGCCCTTCCGTGTTTAGAATCAAACTGCATACAAAACAGCCCTTTGCTACTAAGTGTGTGAGCATACCCAGTATGACGTTGTGTAGATGGACACATAGTGCATTCCAAATGGCCATGTGTTACTAAGTGTGTGAGCATGCCCAGTGACACTTTGTGTCGGTTATGTGCCTCTATGTGTATGGGCATGGCCATTGTAACCCTGTATAGCGATAGTAACCACAACAGGGTGCAAAAGTGGATAAAGCCCCACAAGTAAAATCAGAGAAATCCACTCTGGAGCCAATATACTACAACCCAATGTTGTTTATTTGGCTAGATGTAAGGATTGTGAATAATTTTATATAGGGAAGACCGAAAGAAGGTTAAATCGAAGGATTTATGAACATTGCTATAGTATCATAAAAAAATGATGAAAAAAATGCACTATATAAACATATTAGTATTAACCCTTCCCATTCCTTCAAATTTGGTATTTTAGAAGTGGTTAATAAGGACTTCAGAGGGGGTGATTGGACTAACAAATTATTAAGAGCAGAAACCCGGTGGCAATTTAAGCTCAATGCCACAGTGATTCCAGGTATTAACGAATGTATTAGTATTAAACCTGAACTAAAGTTCTGGGCTGCAAAACTATGAAATGTTGTTTTCATCTATATTTTTTCTTTTTATGTATACTTCCTCATTTGCATCAATGTTTTCTATTTGTGTATTTTTACAGTTTTTAAAGTGTTGTATTTCCGTGTCTTCTCCCTTTTATTCACATTTTAAAACATTGCCATTTTAAATATTAATTATTGTTTAATTGAATTAGTTATCTAAGGGTATATAAGGAAATGTAACCATGATGTTTCGTTCTGAAGAATTCACTTGACGAAAGCGCTTGACTGTTTATTTTTCCTTGTGGATTTATGATGATACATTTTCGTTTTGGGTTGTAGTATACCTGTATAGCGATAGTGGTCATCCAGAAAACAGATGGCCATACCCCACTTCAGGATAGATTCCTACATTGAACACACTGGTTCACAGGTATGTACATCGTAACTGCCAGCATCCATGTCAATGTCCGCATTCCTAGAAGGTCATATTAAAAGTCTTGAAAGGTGTAGTGTCTGTGGTGCGGCTTGTATCTATGTAGTATTGTAATAGTGGTCCGTAGATAGGCAGTTGTCCTGATCACACCACTGGCGTGTGTTTGTCTCCGTCTGCCTGGGGACAGTAATATGCTTTTAGACTGCTCACACTCCATACAATCCCTATCGCCGTCTTTTCCATTGCTGATGATGTCACCCACCTAGAAGTAGGCCTCTGGGAGTGCTGTGTCCCAGTAATCTTGGTAGCTTGTTCTGTAACGGCATAATGCTGTAGTGTGATAAGGTAGTTAGGTCTGTGTTCTAATCCCAGCCATGCCAAGTGTGTGTGTGTGTCTGTATGCCTGGGGACAGTCATATGCTTTTAGACTGCTCACACTCCATACAATCTCTAGCGCCATCTTTTCCATTGCTGATGATGTCACCCACCTAGAAGTATGCCTCTGGGAATGCTCTGTCCCAATAATCTCGGTAGTGCGTTCTGTAACTGCGTAACGCTGTATTGTGATAAGGTAGTTAGGTCTGTGTTCTAATCCCAGCCATGCCAAATGTGTGTGTCCATCTGCCTGCAGACAGTCATATGCTTTTAGACTGCTCACACTCCATACAATCCCTATCGGCGTATTTTCCATTGCTGATGATGTCACCCACCTAGAAGTATGCCTCTGGGAGTGCTGTGTCCTAGTAATCTTGGTAGCGTGTTCTGTAACTGTGTAATACTGTTGTATGATAAGGTAGGTAGGGCTGTGTTCTAATCCAAGCCATTCCACCTGTGTGTGTTTCTGTCTACCTGGGGACAGAATAATGCTTTTAGACTGCTCACACACCATACAATCCCTATCAGCGTCTTTTCCATTGCTGATGATGTCACCCACCTAGAAGTATGCCTCTGGGAGTGCGATGCCCCAATAATCTCGGTAGCGCGTTCTGTAACTGCATAATGCTGTAGTATGATAAGGTAATTAGGTCTGTGTTCTAATCCCAGCTATGCCAACTGTGTGTGTGTCTGTGTTTCCATCTGCCTGAAGACAGAATAATGCTTTTAGACTGCTCACACTCCATACAATCCCTATCGGCGTCTTTTCCATTGCTGATGATGTCACCCACCTAGAAGTATGCCTCTGGGAGTGCTGTGTCTCAGTAATCTCGGTAGCATGTTCTCTAACTGTGTAATGCTGTAGTGTGATAAGATAGTGAGGTCTGTGTTCTAATCCCAACATTGCTAACTGTGTGCATGTGTTTCCATCGGCCTGGGGACAGAGTAATGATTTTAGACTGCTCACACTCCATACAATCCCTATCAGCGACTTTTCCATTGCTGATGATGTCACCCACCTAGAAGTATGCCTCTGGGAGTGCTGTGTCTCAGTTATCTTGGTAGCACGTTCTATAACTGTGTAATGCTGTAGTGTGATAGAATAGACAGGTAGGTGTTCTATTCCAAGGCATGATAGGTGTGTGTGTTTGGCAGTCATATCTGATGTGTTGGTATCTGTGAGTGGCTAACTCCAGGATGTGTTAAGGAGTGTGTTATGTTGTTTTCCTATATAGTGACCATAAATGTCACAATCGCCCAAGAGACTGGGTTGGCAAGACATATACATACATTTGCCAATAGGTCTGGTGAGTAAATGTCAGCAGCCCTAATCTTACATTTAATACAGTCTGAACCCGTGTGATGCAACGAAACACACTTGCCTTGATAGTAACACCAGTACATAATGCAGGAGGCGCATGTGGTTTCCTTTTCATTCTTGTCTAATGCTTTAGTGTCACATGGTCCGCTGTTGTGATATATATTCTATATCTACGTATGCGTGTGTGTGTGTGTGTGTGTGTGTGTGTGTGTGTGTGTGTGTGTGTGTGTGTGTGTGTGTGTATATATATATATATATATATATGTGTGTGTGTGTGTGTGTGTGTGTGTGTATATATATATATATATATATATATATGTGAGTGTGGACATTAGCACACATAAATCTACATGATGGAATACATGTCCTATAGTGTTGAATACCTGTGCTGGATGATCTGTACGTGATCATCTCAGATGTATGTATATCTGCCATGGCTTAGTGGTAAAGCACACAGTCTGCGGTGTGCAGGGTCCCGGGTTCAAGGCGTGTAGAAACCGATTATTTTGTTGCTGGGAAGAACAAGGGACATCGAATACGGTAATAGTAAGGCACTTTTAACCAGTTGTGTGCAGATCTGTGCGACAGTAAGCAGTGGTTATTATTTTGGAGGCTCAGTATAGGTCATGTAACTATGCATTAGAAGACAATACTATGCAAACGAGGTGGAAAATAGTGAATCCCCTTTATCCCCAGGGTGTGATGCAGATCCCAAGAGTGTATGTGTATAGATAGCCGGGTGCAGGACTCGAATATAGGTGAAAGCATGGGGGGGTGTCAGGCATACTGTACGTACATTGGAGCCCTGTATCTTGGGACTGCTCCTGCCTTAGCACGCCTAAGTTTGTCTATACCTGCCTAGTGCAATTGGGAGGGACAACAGCAGTATGAGAGTAGTCAAGGTGAACAAGCTGGACAAACAGGTGATAATTATCACAATCAGCAGATTACAGGCCCAGCCCAGCCCAGAACACTACGATAAAGTGAGCAAGCACCATACCCATGGGTTTTTTCCACACTCTACACCACCGGTGTATACATGCGGGGACATTTTACAAAACAATCCAACGAAATGAGAAGGGCTGCAGCAGGCAACATAGACCAACATGTGCAGGAGGCTGAGGGTGGTGAGGATGTGAATGCTGGCTAACAACCCTCAGTGAGGAGACAGAGAAGACTGTGCAGACCCAGGGTAACCTACCAGGGGCTACATGAGCTGGAGATAGTGGAGCATTATGGAGTGGACAGAGACCTCCTATAGCAGATTGTTGAGCTGTGCCGGCCACACCTGACACATCGAACAGGCCAAGGGAAACCCATCCCAGTGGATACCAAGGTATGTGTAGGCCTAGGTATACTAGCCACAGGTACCTCCCAAAGCACAACTGGGGATATCATGGGGATCTCACAGGCATCTGCATCCAGAGTATTCCACCAGTTCCTGGATGCCATGTCACCACATGCCAGTGAGCACGTGCATTTCTCAACACACGTGAGGTGTTGACCAGCAATATGTGTCTCTTCCATCAAATGGCAGACTACCCTGGGGTAGTTGGTGCTATAGCCTGCATGCACATATGCATCAAAGCACCACCCGGTGAGCAGGGTAGGGCCTACATTAACTGCAGGGGCATTCCCTCCATCAACTGCCAGGTCGTATGCAATGCCCAGAGCATTATACTGAATGTGTGTGCTGGCTGCCCTGGAAGCTATGACGATTCCGATATATGACATCTGACTCAGCTGTACCACATCTTTGCCAATATGGACATCCCCTACAGTCACCTAGTGGGGGATGCTGGGTACTCAATGGAGTCGTGGCTGATGACACTCATCAGAAATGCACACACACCTGAACAACTACGCCATAATGAGACACACGCGCAGGCAAGACTTATAATTGAGCATGTGTTTGGGATGCTCAAGTCATGGTTCCGGTTTCTGGACACATCCGGTGGAGCCTTGCAGTATTCACCAGCTACATGCACCCAAATTGTTATGGTATGTGCTATGCTACACAATATGATCCTGCGGAAACAGCTGCAGCAGGAACAGCATGTGGCAGGGCCACACAGTCCCCCACCAATGCCAAGGCCTGTACAGGCACAGAGTGACTCGGAGGAGGAACTACCTGAGCTGGACCCAGTAGGTGGAAGGAGACGTGCCCAGTATGACCTGGCCTTGGCAAAGAGGCAACGCATAGCATATGCACTGACACAGTAGGTACCCAGGGAATGTCACCCTCTCTGACTTGCACAGACAGTAAAAGGGATGCCAAACATGACACTACCTGTGCTCAGCCATGTATAGGAAGTGCACTGTGTGCATCTGAAATAGGCAGCCCTCCAGCACCATCCTCAGGTCTGGCACACCCTCAAGGTAAGTCAATCAACCTACCAATTGGCAGTTGTATTAGAATGTGTTTTTACCTGTAGCTATGTTATGGATGTGAGCATGTTAAGGCAGCGGACAGTACACATCCATAGTGGCACCATGAAATCTGTAGCACATACCGGGGTCACAATAGTAGCCAGTACTACACAGGGTGTCCTAACCCACTGCGGGTAATGGGCTGAACATCATGTGTGTCCATACAGCCCACACAAGTCTCAACCAGCTGGACAGGTGTAGACCAACACAGACAAATGCTGTACAATGGCCTCTGAATATGCCCAATAGATGACCCCCCCGCCCCATAGACACACACAGACAGACTACAGCAGGCCAGGCAGTTGGATGTAGGTTGTGAAGGCTAGGACGTCTGAAATTAATATGTTGGTAATTAAAGCTGTGTATGCAGGGTGTTGCTACCAACACTTGCAAAGGACGGTTCTTTGTTTGCGGCCAGAACAAGGCCATTGGATACGGATTGAGTAAGGCACATTGCAGAAGTTGGGAGCAGTTGTGCGTGGGTTTGCGTGGTGTTAAGCACTGCTGACCACTGGTTACAGCTTCTTATACTTGTTTAGACTCCACATTTCTTTAACAGTGCAATACTCGCATACTGGTAGCCAAACATGCTTACACCCGCTCGCTCCCTCACTTGCACATACACCGACATTGGTGCTTGCATTTGTCACTCACGCTGGGTGGGTGCGATCCCTTGTGATGCCTATTACATTGGACGACATGATTACAGTATCGGGTATGGCTGACCATTAGGCGATGGCATGGCGTTCGACTGTACATAATCGGCGGCCTGTCCAGTGAGTTAATCATATTATATGCATGTTCCTCATACAATCTGCTCCCATCTGTCTGATACATGGGAACCAATACTCTGCAATGCAGACAAGTAAATGTGTTTTGGGAACCACATCTGTCTGCCGGGTCATGCTACCGCATACCTATTGTAGGTTTTCCACCTTTTAAATTGGCCAAAGTGAGACTTTAGGATTAACACCTGTCCCACTTTGCATGGGACAGTCGCTCCTTAGGCATATGTGTCATGCAAAAATAATCTAGACATAGCAAATGTCCTGATTACAGGACAATATTATATTCTACGTTTCTCTAATAGTTGCATGTAACGGTTATTGTATATATGACACTTCTATATGTTATGTGAAGTAGCATAAGCAACTTGACTGCTGCTAGACTAAGCTTTGATTTGTGCTAATACGTATAGTTCTGTACTATGCACGGATGTAGGTATGTTCTGACCTGGTATGTCTGACATTTCTACGGAGCAGGTCCCACTTTGGCCATTTGGAAAGGTGGCAGCCCTATAGGACCTATATGTAGAGATGTCAGATTTGGCAAGACAACACATACCGACAGCCAGTAGAAAATAGACTACTTCACCAGTTTGCATACGTAAAGGTTATTCTTGTAGCATTATAGTTGCTAATACTGTTTCCTATAACATCTAGGTGTTTCAGATACAACATAATCATTTTATGCAACCACTACAGACAATATATGGATTCTTTGCCCGAAATCACAGGCCATGTGCCATAATAACATTCATTTTGCAGGACACAACTGCACAGAGCGGAGTGTCCCTCACAAAGGTGAACAGGTGGTAACCCCAACATATTATGCTATCATCTACTTAAGGCAGTCGGCGGAATATGCACTTTCCATCACTAGCAGACCTCACATACAAATGGGGGAGAATGAACACTGTATCAGGGACATTGCATAACACCCTCAGGGACAAATTTAGATGATTGGGTCTGTTAACCTGACACATTGACAGTCCCAGGGCATATGTATTCATTCACATTTGTCGAGGTACATGCTGTTTATGACTCATACATGTTGTCATTAGTCATTATGTGTATTCCGCCACCTGTCCACTTAATATCACTAGTTCTGGAAGGGTTTAGTTAGGACTATGTTAGATTCTGATTCGTAATCACGGACGTCCATGATAATCGGGTACAGGGCACTGATATAGTCCCTATGTGTTCCCCTAATGGTTTACGGACTATCCAGTAGATGTGCTCTTCAGGTTTGGGAGGTATGGGCGTCTGCTATGCCCACATAGGAATATTAATTACTTCCACAGGGCGGGCCTAATACATCTCTGCCAACCAACACCTGCACACTTAGGCCCATTATTGCATACCCATGATTCCCCTACCTGACACCCCTCTACAGCACTCATCCTTACTGTGAGCGCAGCTGGGATATGAACACACCCCTACACACTGCACACTCTCCCCGTCTCGGGACACATGTGATACGTTTTGTCAACCCATGTGTTATCAGACTTGTACAACCTACTGTTCCGTGTATGGCTACATCCTGGTCGCATCAGTCATTATTGGGTTGCCTATAAGGGAAATTTTTGGTGTCCCACAAGGGACCCCGTGATTCATGTTTAAAGTGTAGACCTTTCAGATCTCTCCCACTGGTAGTTTCCTGCCGGTGGTCTGGAAAGCAGCAGTGTATTTACCTTTATTGCATGTCTGTATGTCTCACTGGCCTAGCTGGGGTGTTGTGGGAGGTAGACGTTAGTTGATTGGACCTCTCACTAACATATGCCCTGTCTGAACATATGTTACCCGTAATTGCTGTACCGTAACCTAGGTATATACATGTGTATATCTACAGTAACACACATATATATATATATATATATATATATATATATATATATATATATATATATATATATATATATATATATATATTTATATTTATATATATATATATATATATATTTTTTTGTGTTTGTGTGTGTGTGTGTATATGTATATATATATATATATATATATATATATATATATATATATATATATATATATATATATATATATATATATATATATATATATATATATATATATATATATATATATATATATATATATATATATATATATATATATATATATATTTTTATATATATATATATATATATATATATATATATATATATATATATATATATGTTGTCATTAGTCATTACGTGTATTCCGCCACCTGTCGACCTAATATCACTAGTTCTGGAAGGGTTTAGTTAGGACTGTGTTTGATTCTGATTCGTAATCATGGACATCCATGATAATCGGGTACAGGGCACTGATATAGTCCCTATGTGTTTCCCCAATGGTTTACGGACTATCCAGTAAATATGCTCTTCAGGTTTGGGAGGTATGAGCATCTGCTGTGCCCACATAGGAATATTAATTACTTCCATGGGGCAGGCCTAATACATCTCTTAAATAAATCAAAAAAGAAAAAGCCATTTGTCATTATTGTCCAAGTAAAAGGTAATAGATCTATGAAGCAAGTTTGGCACACTATACGAACTCAAAAGGAAAAAAAATGGATTATTAAGTTGGGTGCCCTATTTCATCCTGGACTAAATGACAAGTTATGAGGGCATTTTCTCTTTTTATTAAGGACCCTGATTGGTAATTTCACAAATAAATATATGATATGAATGGAAGTTTGAATATAGCATCTGATATTAGATTTAAAATGTTTATTCTGGTTGATAATTGTATGTGTTTGGAGGCTGGAATGGATTAATGGGGGAAGTGATGTCACAATTGGGGATGCACATTGTGTATAAAAACTGTCCCTGCATTATGTATGTTTTATCACTGAAGAAGGTTTGTTTACAAAACCGGTCTGAAGGGAAAGGAATAAAACTTTAATTGCCTCTGAGTGCTGGCTTTTTCTTTTTTGATTTATTTAATAGTTTGGTTATGACGTGCACCAGTCATACTTGCTAGCTTTTTTGGAGGTGTGTCTAATACATCTCTGCCAACCAACACCTGCACACTTAGGTCCATTATTGCATACCCATGATTCCCCTACCTGACACCCCTCTACAGCACTCATGACTCATACTTACTGTGAGCGCAGCTGGGGTATGAACACACCCCTACACACTGCACACTCTCCCCGTCTCGGGACACATGTCGTATGTTTTGTCAACCCATGTGTTATCAGACTTGCACAACCTACTGTTACGTGTACAACTATATCCTGGTCACTTCAATCATTACTGGTTCGCCTACAAGGTGAATTTTTGGTGTCCCGCAAGGGACCCCGTGATCTATGTTTAAAGTGTAGACCTTTCAGATCTCTCCCACTGGTAGTTTCCCGCCGGTGGTCTGGAAAGCAGTGGTGTATTTACCTTTATTGCATGTCTGTATGTCTCACCGGCCTAGCTGGGGGGGTGTGGGAGGTAGACGTTAGTTGACTGGATCTCCCACTAACATATGCCCGGTCTGAACATATGTTACCCGTAATTGCTGTACCGTAACCTAGGTATATACATGTGTATATCTACAGTAATATAATATATATATATATATATATATATATATTTTTTTTTTGTATGTATATATGTGTGTGTGTGTGTGTGTATATATATATATATATATATATATATATATATATATATATATATATATATATGTTGTCAGTCATTACGTGTATTCCTCCACCTGTCAACCTAATATCACTAGTTCTGGAAGGGTTTAGTTAGGTCTGTGTTAGATTCTGATTTATAATCACAGACATCCATGATAACTGGGTACAGGGCACTGATATAGCCCCTATGTGTTCCCCCAATAGTCTACGGACTATCCAGTAGATGTGCTCTTACAGTTTGGGAGGTATGGGCGTCTGCTATGCCCACACAGGAATATTAATTACTTCCACGGGGCGGGCCTAATACATCTCTGCCAACCAACACCTGCACACTTACACCCATTATTGCATACCCATGATTCCCATACCTGACACCCCTCTACAGCACTCATGACTCATCCTTACTGTGAGCTCAGCTGGGGTATGAACATACCCCTACACACTGCACACTATCCCCGTCTCGGGACACATGTCGTACATTTTATCAACCCATGTGTTATCAGACTTGCACAACCTACTGTTCCGTGTACAGCTATATCCTGGTCGCGTCAATGATCATAGGTTCGATTACAAGGCAATCTGTGTGTCCATTAACCAATACATTTCCCGGCCATATGCACTTACACATGTGTATTGGGTTTTATATCTGCTTCAACAGCATACTATTGCCTTAGTCATTATGACACCGACACTTGTAATCGGTATTTAGCACGTTATACAGTGGACAGATGTCGCAATATGTTCATGTATGGATTACCAATGGTAATTGGGATGTGATACAGTGTCATTTGACCTGTTCCTCATCTGCACAGCCTATTATTCCAGCTACTGTATTTGTTTGTCTGTGCACATTCATATTATTTATGTCAATAAATGGAGTGCATGTGTTACAGAGAATGTACTTCAACATATTGTTGTCTGCATGTGCATATGCATATATACCTATTATGTACTAGCTTACCTACACGGGCCGGTCCACTGGAACCGGCGCTTCCAACCCTGGCACTCCTGGATCCAAAATCGCATAACCATAGTTTCTCTACCCCACCCGTGTTGAGTTTCCTATCCACCTGATATCTCAGCCATGGCACACCTTTACACATTGCCCTCTCCAGAGCATTTGGGGCCCTACACACATTTTGTACCACCTCATTTATTCACAGGATCTCCCGCCATTTATATTTGCACATACGTGCCTTTCCTGGTGTTATGGATTACGGCCATTTGTGGGTTACAAGTGTAGGTGGTCACAACATGAACTACATTTCGTCTGTGTGTAATGTTGACGTAGCAGTTCAACGATATTATGGCCACTGGCAGAACCCTGCCTCTGGTGTGAATAGCGGTGCAGTGCTCACTCTTGGGCAGCTTTATCTGACATATGCTGCAAGCACTATATAATACCTTAGTTGCTCTAGATTCCCTTCACAACCCTTGTGTATGCTTTATTCTTATGGCGTTCATTCTTCAAATGTATATATATATATATATATATATATATATTTTTTTTTTTCATGTCTGTGGATATATATCTATACACACACACACATATATATATATAACTATATGTGTGTGTGTGTATGTGTGTGTGTGTGTATATATATATATATATATATATATATATATATATATATATATATATATGCATATAAGTTACATAAAAACATACATTTGCTATGCTGGGAGCTGCTTACACCTGTGCAGGTGCACTCGCATAAGCTTACTGTGATTTACATATGTTTACTGCCGCTTCTTTGTGCTTACATGTGCCTTATTCATTATAGCAGTACCACTTTGATTGAAGGAATCTGGTTAATGGCCCCATGCGAAACACACATTCACCTTTACATGTTTAAATGTTGGCTTTACAGCACAGAAACATTCATGCCACAAGAAAATGATATGCGCTATAGTCGGACTTTAATCAGGAATGCCTTTACGTTAGGTGAATGCTCTAACCACTACACTATTGGTGTTCTGCTTCATTTATATGTATACCCATGGTTCGTAGCTACCCTAACATACACCTCAACACTTCACTTACACAGGAGGCATCCATTCTCCTGCTGGGAAAACTGCAGTACTACACATGCACCATTCCCTATTCCCTACTGCTCTGGACCCGTGCTGCATGTTTACTCACTCCAAGGATATTCAGAACTCCAAAGCTTATAGTCCTGGCACATACATGTGTTTGATTGTCAGGGTGTTCATGTGGTCATCCGTGTTTAGGCTTGTCCGAGTGGAGACTGGAACAGCCCTGTACCTGTTTGAAAGTTAGAATTAGCTTGTGGACAGAGTTATTCCCAATGTTAACATTCTACCTGTGTTTACAGATGCAGGGGTTTGGACACCTCTGACCAGATTATTATATCATCACTACATAATACGGGGTGGGGGGGTTCCACTGGTGTTTCCCTTCACATTCGTTATGACTGCTTTATTGTAACCATGTTCATTCATTTATATATATATATATATATATATATATATATATATATATCTGTCTGTACATACACATACATATACACCTACATACCTTTTTACATTTCCCATACAGTTGAATGTCTGCCGCGCATCCCCACTGCCTTTACCTCCCTATATCTGAAGGATATTATTCTGGCCATCACATAAAATTAGCGGCCTTTGCATGGCTTGGACCCAGAAACAGACACACATTAGTCACCAGTTTGACCACTACACCATCCGTGGTACATTCCGCATGGATGGCGGTTAGGATATATGACTTCACTACAGCTATTCAATAGTACTGGCAACAAATGTGACAGATGGTTGGTGTACATATGTGTACAGACCTCTCAACCACTCAGGGACTAATTTCAACAGTGACAGGGACAAGGCAAGGACAAATCAGGGACAATCACGGACACTTTTACAATATTAGTACTATTAACTTGAAACGTGTTGACAGATTCAGAGCATATGTATTAATACTTATTTTCTGAAGTTAAAAACGTCTATTACTCTTAATTATTGTCATTATTCATTCAAGTGTCATTCAACACCTTTCCTCCGAAGGTCACTAGTTTTAGGGGGGATTAAGAGGCTGGCCAGTTATTGTGCGAATGCTCTGACTATTGGTAGGGTTACCACATTTTCATATGGCCAGGATGGGATATATTCGGGACACACCAGATTTTTCAGGCCAACACATACCCACGGTCAGTACAGGGTTTAGAACTTTAATTATTTTCCTAGATGAGAGCTTATTCTTGTAGCAGTTTAGTTGCTTATTCTTTTTCTTGTAAGATTTACGTATTTTACATACAGAAATAACTGTTTTAGGCAACTGTTACATGAAATATGGTACATAGTTATTTCCTACAATCAAGGGACATTTTCCATTGTATCATTCTTGGTCAGGACACACCTACCCAAACAGGGACTGTCCCTCACAAAGTGGGACAGGAGGTACCCTGCTTACGTCAGTGCCTTAATCACCCTATATCCAACTGCCACTATGCGAATGTGTAAAGTATATTTTCTTGATAATTCATGTGGGGAGCCGTGCAGCATGGTCAGGTGTTTAATTCCAGGTAGTAAGTTCTGCATGACCGGCTGGAGGCTGAACAGTCTCGTGAACCACTACTGCACCTACAACTTGTATCCAGATGTCTACAGGACTGAACATTGTGTCATGATACCAAGTCTGATGTTTACACAGGATACTTATCCCATGAGGGATATCCAAAAATTGAGCAAGACAATAACCTTTGATTTTTTTGGATTTACGAAAACGAGATAGGGTTTTACATGCAAGGGATACATAGTTTGCAATCCTGACACTGCCTAGGGTGAGACTGCCTACTAGATATGAGTAGTGGTCACTATGTGCAGATATGGCTGCGCCAAGCTAGCAGCCCGAGTATGGCTGGATTTGGTGAAAGTTCAGGAATGGGGGGGGGGGGGGTTGTGTGCTGTAGAGGGGATGATGGGTATTCAATTATGCATCCAGGTGTGTTGTAGTTGGATGGCTCAGTTCCATCCAGACCATTATATGGGTATGTGCCGATAACGTTTCTGTGCATGTGTATCGCACATTTTAATATTCATATGTTTGTGTGATTGTGTTCTACAGTATGGCCTGTCAGGTTGTATTGCGGATGTGTATGTTTATTCTTTGTGTTTCTTTCTGATTCATCCACTGCTTCCTCATACACCTCCAGTTCACCTATTGTGCATCCAACACAGTCTCCCCTTTGCGGATTATTACATTACCCATCCCCCCCACACCCATATTCCACACACTCCATCCATCCCTTCTCTGGTTGATGGCCCATGGCACAGTCAAGGGAATACATTGCATACACTACATATCTCTGGTACCTGTATGGTTGTGAGGACTACCCTAGCATTTTTCACCTTCCACATGCTGTACATCACGCACATAGGTACACACAAATACTTATCTTTCATGACATGGTAGGTAGACCCGGGTAATACCTGTTCATCTTTGACCCATCCTGACAAGGATGGCTTGGACCACAAATGGGCAGATTTTGGCCGAATGCTCTGACCATTGGTAGGGTTGTCACCTTTTCATATGGCCTGGATGGGATATATTCAGGACACACATCAGATTTTACAGGCCAACACATACCCACTGTCAGTACAATGGATAGTACTTTTGTTTTATGCCTAAATGTAAGCTTATTGTTGTAGCAGTTTAGATGCTTCTTCTGTTTCATTTACTTGCTTATTCTATTTCTTGTAACATGTAGGTATGTTACATATGGAAATAACTATTGTATGTGACTATTACATGAGATGTGGGACATAATTATGCAGGATATTTTACATTTATAATGGTTTTGGTATGGACACAACTGCCCAGATGGGGACTGTCCCTCACAATGTGGGATAGGTGGTAACTCTGACCATTGGACTAGACTTACCTATTGGCAGAGCGCTAACACGATGCATTTTGCTTCCACTTGATATAACTGTCAACACTGCATTAGAATACAAGCACGGGGTTTTAAATGTCATTTGTTCGAGGGATGAGGACTCAATATTCGGCTACGTGCATTTGTGTTTGCTTCTTATTTTTGTGTTCACAAGAACTGTCTTTCATGCTTTGCATACGTTGCAGTATCCACGGACACTGGCAGGTGTGATTACTATTGGAGGCAGGCTGTAATATTCAGCATTTTAGGTTGCACGTAAACAGCCAACATGTCCATGCCTCCATGCGGCGCTTCGACACGCCCCATTCACTTGCGCATGTTTCCTATGCACGTGGATGTGGCGGCAGCGTGCCTTCATTAATATGCATATGGTGCTACTGCGCCATCTGTACGCTGCACGGTCGGCGCAAGCCTAATGCCAGCCTTGCGTCAAGCTTCATGAATCCCGGGGTCTATCTTGAAAGAATATCCAAAACCTTTGGATGTTGTCAATATGACAATATATTTTAGAAGCAGAAATAAATCTGCATTAACAAAGCTTTATAAAATAATAAGGTATCAGAATATGTGTACTATAGATAGTTATATAGGCACATATATTTAAATATGAAGAAACAAATTTTGATCTAAGGAAAAAATAGTTATGCTAAAATCCATTACATGTATGATTTAGTCTCTGTTTTGAAGGATATATACATGGAAATTTTTAAACAAACCATTTTATACCCAATACAAATTAGCTAAAATAAATAATACTAGGAATAACTATGCATGTTGAAGATGCAAAGATAATAGAAAAACAGACTGAAACT
The DNA here is from genome assembly GCF_019279795.1 of Protopterus annectens. Lineage (NCBI taxonomy): Eukaryota > Metazoa > Chordata > Ceratodontiformes > Protopteridae > Protopterus > Protopterus annectens. The sequence goes on along the minus strand of NC_056733.1, from coordinate 1,904,021,290 downwards.
ACATTTGTGGAGTGCAAGTTAATAAAAAACTACTGGGAATAAATACAAATATCTTTCCAGGCATTATGGCTTTTAAATGTAATCTAACTACTAAAAATATGATTTTACATAATACATCTGTGCAACTCTGTATTAATGATCAGTGCCCTCTCATTCGGTCTATTCCAGGTGTACCAGTCTAACATATTACAAGAAACTAGTTGAGGGATTCAGAGAAGAAATTTACAAAATTATTCAGTGAGGTCCACAAGAAAGAAATAGGTACAATAAAAATTAAAAACACTCAAAAATATATAATTTTTCATTTCTGAACAGAAGTCTCATCCTTCTAGATGTATATGATAATGTAAATGTCTCACTATTGTAATTCTGAGATTTATAAGTGCAAGCCCAGGAGTTCCTTTTAAAGTTCAAAAATTCAGGAAAACAGCAAATGTCTTCCTTTAAAGTAGTTTTTTGCTTTTTTGCAGGAGGAACCATCCTTGCATACCCTGATGTGGAAGGAAAGCAGCTCCACAAACACACATCCTTAACACATATACGTAGCCCCCCCCACCTAGTTGGCTTTTTCCAAATAATGTAAAATAAAATTAGACACCATAAAACCAAAATAAGTAGGGGGGCTGCGGCCCCTTCGACCCCCCACACCCCCCTAATTTTATATACTAACACCAGGATCGCATTGCAGTGGGGAAAAAACATATACCTTTGACTTGCCTTATTGTACTACTTGGCAGTGAAATGAGTTTTAGGTGAAATGAACTTTAGGTGAAGTGATATATACCCATATATATATATATATATATATATATATATATATATATATATATATATATATATATATATATATATATAGATAGATATATCAATAAGTGGCAATCTTTGGACTTAATATATGCAAGTTTTTCAGGCTTGCTATTCTGGGACTCACACTGACAAATCTATGAATACCATATGTTTACCAATGATGCCTCACTAATTGAATGAAAATTATGGAAAGCAAAAATTAAAACATTTGATGTAATATTTAAACAATTGTATTAAGTGTAGGAATAGTCAGATTAAATATTAATAGAGAATATGTACATAGTATAAATAGTTAATTTTATTTTACCTTTTTAGACTGCATTAGTTGAGATGTGAAATGTAGTTTTACATGAATATAGCAAACCTTTGTTAACACGAATTTAAGTAGCTGTTGGATATGTGTTATTTATGATTACATCAACTAATAAAAATATTTAAAAAAAGTCCATTCCTTCATACTTGACCACACTGCAACATGACATTTATTAACATTATTACTGCAGTGCACCAGAATGATGTCCCACCTGCAGCCTTGGCATTGTGGGTTCAAATAGTGAGTCTGGGAGTCCATGAAGAGAAAGAGCTTCACTACTTGCTGATACGTACTGAAAGTGGAGTGGTATAGCAAGCAGAAGAAAGAGGAGAGAAGATAGCTGTTTTGGCCTTTCAGACATTGCACAGTGTTAAGACTGTGTGTGTGTGTGTGTGTGTGTGTGTGTGTGTGTGTGTGTGTGTGTGTGTGTGTGTGTGTGTGTGTGTGTGTGAAAATTAGAAGTTTTGAACCTACAATGTTATTACATAGCTCTCAACCTCTTAGCATGAAAAATCTGAACAAAGCCAAAATTAATGGAGGTACAAAGCTCCAAAAATGTAGACAAATTTTAAATACTGCTCTTATAAAGTTAGAAAGTTGCTAGAATAAAAGGTTTTGTGTTACCATGCATTATTTTCTGAAAAGTAGGGCCTTTCCATCTGTTAAGTTTGTGATTACTAGTGTTTGAACTAAAACGTGACCTTATATGATGATAACTACTCTCCTGTCATGGATAAAACACCTGTAACAACATTACATACCCCATTAGTCTTTCAAGTACTCTTAACTTTGTGAGACAGTGAACATTTTGGAGTATGTGTAAAATTATCATAAAAGCATGCATTACCAGTAAAAGAAGCATTTGTTGCTTTCAGCATATTTAATTTATATCCATTGTTATGTGCTCAGAGGGAAAGTGCTTCAAGTGTTATAATGTCTCATAAAACCAAGAACCAGAGTCAAACTACCAACCATAAAACTAAACAATGTAATGAGCTGGATGCTGATTGTCCTTCTTTCCAGAGATGTACATAATTATCCTCAGAGAGCCATAACCAGCTTGTCTGTCACAGAATGGTCAGACTTGGAAAAGTGTACTGCCTCTGCCTTGTTAGTCACTTTGCAATAAACTGTGTGTGTCTAAGGACATTCATCCTAGCTCTGAATATCTGTTCTGTGTCTACTATACAGCCTGTAAGTAGATGTTTTCTGTATTTGATTAGATAAGCCACCTTCTTAGAAGTGCATGGAAAGGAACCTATACTCTGAAACTTCTGTTTCTGTGAAGTTCATGCTGGTAACAGCACAAATCATCGGATATGTTTTGCATCTTTGATTGCAGCAGGATTTTGTGACGTTGGAGATTAAGCTAATTAAATTGTTCAATTTGATGACTAGTAGTCTGCACCTGGATCTTGACTTTATGAGACATTATAACACTTGAAGAACTTTTCCCTTTCAGCAACTGACAGTAGGCATAATTAGGAATGCAGGAAGGCAATAGATGGCTATTGTACTGCTAATGCATGCTTTTATGATGATTTTCACTGAATACAAAATGCCTGTTCATCATGAAAGCAAAAGCCTAGTACAAAATAGCATGCGGTGATGCTAAAGTAGTCTAACCTGTTTTTTTTTTTTTCCTTCAGGTTTAAACGTCACTGCAGTGATCACTAACAATTCCTTCCTAGTTTCAGCAGAGTTAGAAGAACTCATGTGAAAAAGGAGGAATAGTGCTTAATAAAATCTTAATTTGCATCCTTTCCCAGACTTGAAAAAGGCAAATTTAGTTACTTCTGCCAAAACATCAATGATTACTGCTGATTTGAAAATACATTCACTAAATAGGGATGACCTGACAAAGAGGGATGATAGCAGTGGCACAGAGAATGTGATTCCAATAAATATTACTGCAACTGAAAACTGAGCATGCAAAGAAAACTTTTGGAATATGTTAATTGATGTAGACAACTGAACAAAAAGTACCATGCTTCTAATGTTAAGCCCAAAATAAGCCTATCAGTAAAACACAGGTGAACAGTAGTCCACCATGTGACCTCCTTGGGCTGACTTTCATCAAAAATTAGTGGTGGTAATCCAGAAATCTTGACAGATTACAAATGTTAGCAGCAAAATTAGACGAGTTGCAAGCAGCAGATAAAAACAAATTGTCAAAATGGAGTCAGAAAAATTGACAATTTGGAGTCTACAGTGATTAAAAAGAAAGTTGCAAAAGTTAGCAGCATGTCTGCATGACACTGATTGGTGGAGCCCTCAATGTGACACAGATAACCAGGGCTCAATTAGTATAACAGGAACTGGAGAAACAAGACAACAAGGGTATAAATAAAAGGGTATGACCAGCTCACCTCTCCTGGTGGGTAGGGAGAGTTGCTTACACTCAATAGCAAACTAAGAAGTATGATTTTCTTGATGGAGTCTGGGAAAGCCACTGCTGCATACTTTGGTGAGAGGGCCAGGGCTGCTTGGAGAGAGCACCCCTTGCAGAAGTGAAGGGATGGCCTCTATGCTCAGCCCATTGCATGTCTCCACACTGTTACCATAATGGGTGCATCTGGGGAGAGGGTTTTAAGCAGAAAAAAAATTTCAACCATCCTTGATGGCCATCTAAATGATGGGCCCTCCCAGTTAACCATCACCCCAGTGACAGAGAACTGAATGAGCTGATTGACAGGGAGCAGGGATGGGGTGATGACTAAGAGACAGTGGGGCAAAAAGTGAAAAAAACAAAGTCATTACAATGGTCATCACAGGCTCTTGAATTTCAGGACCATACTTTTATAGATAAATGTAAGATCCTCCAGCAGATTGTGTGGCAAATAAAGATAAATTATCTCAATTTAAATTGTATTCTAAGCAAAAGAACTTCAGAGATCTAGGTGTCCCAGAGACCTAAGATACCAGTATTGGTTTGCAAATGTCTACTTTGAAAATAATTGCAGCATGTTTGGTAATCTCAACTGAGGACACAAAGAAGTCTTATTGTTCATAGGTTCATAGGTATGTACTAGACTAACAACCTCCAGTGCCTTTATAAGCATAGCCGTGCAATCCAATGCAATTGTGTCCCTATGTATCATGGGAGTTTATTAGAAAGGTGCATGTTATTTAGGAAGTTTCTAGAGGTTATGTGTGGGGTATGTTAGTTTGGGCATTATTATCTGTCACTGTCTATCAGAAACATGGGAGCCAGACCCAGGGTGAATTTCCAATTTCCCATTCATTGGTCAAGGTTACACTTAAATAGAGTTAGGGATGGACTCTGCTTCTCATGAATGGTGAGCCTTTTCCAGAACATGGGGATCCCTTGAGACACATTTCTGTCAATCCAGTTAGGCCTTAATCAGTTTTGGTCAAGTTTTAGATGGTACAGCAGCAAAACCGGATGTTTACACAAACATTAAAAATATAGTGAGCTATTGCTGATGATGTTTATAGTTCAATGTATGTAAATCTTCCTGTAGTGATACTAAGGAAAAGGCAGTCTTTTGTTGTGACTTGCAAATTCTATAAGAAAAGAATATTAAAAGTCCTTTGTAGGCTTCAGCTTCATTAAACATGCAGTGGAATTGAATACCTCTCTGTTGAATCTACAACAGAACTGGCAGCTCTAGGAATTCCTTGTTAACGAGAAGTGTTGTGACTGCACTGCAAAGGCACACATCATGATATGCTGCCTTTTCGGATGGACTTAGTGATGCGGTGATAGTGTTACTTTTTTATTAGTTTATTCTTATTATTTTCTTTCTTTCTTCTTAGTATTTGCTTGTTCCTGAATTTATTGAAATAAGATGATCCTGTAGATATAGCACTGTTTCAAAACATTCACTGGTTATAGCTTTTTTTAGAATATTTTAATGATTTTGGTGTTAAATTTCTTCACTTATCTGTGCACACAATCATTATAGCCAAGAGACATCTTCAGGCATTTCTGAGGTTACCTCCTACTGCACCTCTAGGTGTCAGATATTGCCTGTTCATGTTTGCATTAATAATTCCAAAACCATGCTACATACAAGCTATCAGAATATTTTATCTTGAAGCATACATGATGGCAACACACAATTGTATAGATATATGATCTCTGTCAATGAGCATCTGTTAAAACTGTAAGGTGATAACTTCATTTTTTAAAGGCTGAAGCCACACCCACTGGGAGTTAAAGGTAAACACTCAAAAGAGCTCTACTGGAGGGAATGAGTTAAATGTGAGTGATATACATAGTTCACATAAAGGAAAATAATGCAATTTTTTTGACTCGGGAGGACTGCATATATTGTTTACGGGATTATAGGATCATAGGACATTACTAGGCTAATAGCACTAGGACCCTTACAAGTCTAGCCAAGTTCTACCCTTATTTCCACAATCACCAGCTATTGCCCATGTTCAAGAGGGACACAGGTGGAACCCCCCCCCCCCAGGTAAATTTACAGTTACCCATCCAATCATTCAGATTGTGTTTGAAGAGGAAGAGTGCATGAAGTGAGAGTCTGTTCCAATAGTGTGGTAACCTCTGAGAGACAAATCTGTCCCTCCAGAAGGTTCTATTAATGTCACATACCAAACTCATTTAGCTGATTCTCAGATCAGCACTATTAGGTTGAGATGTCAGTGAATAACACTTTTGGTGGCAGATAATTGTTCACAGCACGGTGTCATGAAATATTGTAAACACACTGTGAATATGACAAGTCTTGGTTTCTGTATCATTCTAAAAGGTCATATTTTACTAATCCCAGGGATTCATCAAGTAGCATGCACATGTTGCACTAACCCTACACTCGCAGCTGACTTTACACTATGAGCAGCACTGCTAATTGAATATGCAAGATGCTAAGTAACCCTATACATCAAACAGCATCTGTTAATGGGTGTAGCTACATTAGGTGCAGATAGGCTCAAATACGCATTAGAAACAACAGGTTGTAAATAAATGTAATCCCAATAAGTGAACATGTGCAGATGGCACAATACAAGGCAAGGGCAATATGAAGTACATAATTCAGGGTCGGGGGAACTTAATGAGAAATGTGTAGTAATACATAAATAGATTACTGTACAAAGACTGCGAATTATAATTATTGATCACTATAAAAGTAGCCATGACCTTGCAGGGACACATCTACATGATTTAAAAAAAAATGAAAGGTTGACAAATGGAGATGAGAGAGATACAGCTACGATGTAACAAAATGAGTGAGTTTCATAAATAATATGTAAAGTTGAGGGGTGAGATGACAGTTGCCAAGGAAAGCAGATACGGTAGGAGCCATTATATATACAGTAGTGCACAGTTATGGCATTGTCATGTATATTGTGAAAGTAAACAAAGGCAATAATTTACACAGACATGACTGATGTTCAAAAAGATATACAGGTTAAAGAAATGGAACCCTTTACTTGCTTTGTATGTATAAAAAAAACAATAATTAAGTCATAATGGCAATGTACACACGTTAAAATAGGGATATATTGAGAAAAATCATGCACACCTGTAAAATAATTCCAGTAATAGTAGTAATCACGTAAAACAATTAGTTGTGGCAGCAACCTACATGTGAATGGTAGTAATTGTGACTGTTCATTCAAGCCGTTGATTTACACCTATAAAGAACTGTCACTTTGACCAGCATATCAGCAGAAGAGTATGCTGATCCATACTTAACAGATGTAAGATGTACATAAATGAGAGGCATGGTCATGTGACATATAGTAATATACACATTAATCAAGGCAAAACGTTATGTGTAATCACTCCCTTGTCAATTGTGTTGTGTGTATAGGAATGTCAGTACATGCCTATGCATATGATGTTATGTATGTGTGATAGGAAGACCATAAATGGGTAGTTAGTCCATAAGAGACTTAGCTCAAATCAGTTTACATGTTAGCAGTATTGTGTAATGGCATCAGCTATATGGGAAATGTTTCACCTTTCATTTCAAAAAGATTTGAGTATAATGCACTTTTAGGAGTCTAATCATAATATTATGTGTGTCCTTCTTGCTGCAACTGCCACACAATACATGTTGAAATACAAAGGTCTCTCAGACTACACCTCTGTATGTAGTACAGCATCAATTTGTACATGACATTTAGTCCTAAAGTGTGCACATTAGCAATACCTGTATGACGGCACACAACCATAACTCACAACATGTGCAACATTAATGCCAATCAGTAAATGAACTATTGAAAATTTACATTTTGCAAACAACATCCGTACACTGGCCTGTAACAGGTATTGCTATCCTCTGTATATAGGTCACTAACACTATTCAGACAATAATTCTAGTACGCTTTGACAAATAAGAACAAGTGACAATAACTATCTCATATCATTGTTTAATTAATATGCTTTGTGCTAAATAGTGTGCACCTAATACATCATTATGCTGGGCATGTTCCAAAGGAAGCACAGCAATGAATGTATTAACATCAACTACCCACCATAAAACCACAATAATGTATCATAACACAGGCCCAATCACATATTGCATGACACACATCAAGAACTGATGAATAAGTCATTCTTGCCTTTAACCACTGTATTGTGAACAAAATAATAAAAGGCATATGTTAATGTTTCCATTAAGTCCTAGAATAAATAGCATTCCTTTTGGGGAAGCAAATTGTGCCTATAAGCATTCTTTGATATACTCAGTAGTTACACCTAACTAGACTGGAACACCTGCCTGAGGTCATACCTCATAGAGCTGTATATCAACTATTGATGCCACAGAAATAATCATATCTGATATGTCATGAAGACCATACTTGAAGGTATTGCATCAGAAGTGTGTTGTAATAGTTCTGGCTTCTTTATAATGGAGTCTAAGGCATCAAAAATGCAGCCCTGTTAGAGTGCCATACCACTATTGCTTGGAGTAAGACACTCCTGTCAGTCACTATTGTCTGACAGCCATGCATTATCAGATCCAAACCCTTACCTATCAAGCTCCACTCTCTACAGAGCTGCATATTACCTGCTTCTGCTGCTGTTGAATTTAATTTACAGGTACCAGAAACAGCACGCTTCAAGTTCTGAACTAACCAATGTGTTGAATGGTCAAACATCTCCTAAAATTTCTTTTGAGGGATCAAAAGGATTAGCCACATTACTTTTGACACAAGTCTGATTAAGCCATATTAGTGTTGGTTGGGAAAGCCACTGTTATCTGTTTTGCACAACTACATTGCCAGATTTGAACCGCTGCCTAACTCCACATGCTACAGAAGTTATTAACTGCATGCGCCAGTGCCACAGGTGAAGTCTTAACCCAAGGGTCACAGAATACCTATTTGAATGGGATTACATCATTATTGTGTTGAAAGGCCTATTTTAGAACTAAAAAGAGATGGAAATTGTTTGCAGGAATGTTGGATTTCATGTCACTACACTCAGATTATGTTGGCCTTTGCTGGATTTAAACAGTTGCCTATGCATGACTACACTCTAGAGAACTGAGAATAAATTAATACACCACAGGTGAAGTCTTACTACCACTGTGAGACAGGACATATTTGAAGGTATGACATCATTAGTGTATTCCAAGGCATATGTGTGGCTTGAATGTGAGTGAAAGAGTAGTGTGAGTTCTCTCCCCATGTCAGTACCTTGCCTGAGTGAAGGTGACCATACCACGTGTTGGATAATCCAGTCATCCCTGTGACTGTAGTAACATACAACACACACTGACAATATTAAGAGAATGCCAGACTCAAGCAACTGCCTACCTAAGGACCACAAGCTAGAGAGCAGTGTATCAGTCTCCAGCACCACAGCAGAATGTTTATTACAAACGTGAGATAAAGCACATTAATGTTTAGTAAAGTGTATGTCTGGGCTAAATGGATCTCAAAATGACCATGTATATAATGGATGATAATCACAGTTCTCAAATAGTGGAGTGACCACCAAGCATTCCTGCCTGTTCAGCTCAATGCAAATCTTCATTTGTTGGTGAGTCATTGTCAACTTTTCCTAAGGTTTGCACAGTGTACAATTTAAATACAAAACATATTTGTCAAACATAAGAAACACTGCTTCTGGAAAGGTATGAGCAAGGCTGATATAATTATGAACCACACAAAAGGAGCATGTTGGTGAAATAAAACATGTATCCATAATTAAATACGACAAAATTTAATGAAAGGTGATAGTTTATAATTTTGCACCTGATACTGGATTCAAACAGCTGCCCAAACAATCTAGATGTGATCATTAGCCGATCAGACAACAAAAGAAGACAAAAGTCAAGTGCTAAAGCACACACACATTTGAAGGGCAATGAAAACAGTATGAAGCAAGGAAGTGCAGCATGTTTCACAAGAGTAAAGGAGCAAACTGCATAAAAGTAGTGACAACTGAAACATCCCATATGGTGTCCACAACCCTACAGCCTGTTCAACATGTGATAATAACTGTCTACTCATTCTGCTCTCAGTCTGTGTTTCTATAGCACAGACAGGATAAGCACAGTAGTGTGAGGGGCAGCAGACTAATGTGACTGAAGGCAAAAACTCATCAAGTTTGCCAAAGATGGGTACTGTCATTTACCATCAGTCACCGCTGCTGCTCAATGCCAGGCATCATGCAAATGCTGAGGACAAAGACTGATAAGACAAGATGGGACAGGGCAGATAGAGAGAGAAAGAGATTTTTGTTTATGGTCCATTTCTGGCCATCTTTGTGATGTGTTAATCTTAGTTTTGTCAGCCCAATAATTCTGTCATGTTGTGTACAGTAAAGTGTTTCCAAGTGAGAGCAAGCAGTGGTAGGAGTGTGGAAACATGATTAAAACATAAGCAGGATACTGTGGGTTAATAATATATGTAAGCCAATAGTCAACACAAAATATTAATGTCAAAAACAATTATATAAAGTTTGACACATTTCTGGATTTGAACCCTTGACAAAAGCAGTTGGGAGACCTATTTGAGTAGACCACAGAGGAACTCACACTTTACATAGTTAAAATCACACATTTGAAGTAAAAGTGACAAAAGATTGACATCTGAAGCAAAGGAGACTGTAGGCATCAAGCTTCATCACAGTAATACAGTTATAACATCTCATAAGGTGTTCATTACATCCTGCAGTCTAATAAACATATAACCGCAGCTGTGTACTAATGGTAATATCAGTCTGTATTCCTATAATGCACCAGGCTAATTACATTTGCACAATGATAACCACACTATTGCAGAAAAAGGTAATATCTTTAATTCTGCCATAGAACATGAAAAGCCATATACTGCTTTGGTGCACAATACCAAGTGTCATATAAATGCTGAGGACCAAAATTAAATATTTGTTCCCTGGGCCATCTCTGGTCATGTGTGTTATGTATGATTCTATTTTTTGAAAAGATTAAATGTGGGGACAAGTAGATGGTAGGACAAGTGGAAAGAATAAATGAATAGGCAGGGTGGTGTGCCACATAATGCACGCACTCAGGTCCCTCAATAAAAGGTACAAAAATGACTCTGTTATTGTACATATGGGTATGAATGACCTGAGACATACCTCCTTTGTCTACATGAAAAGAGACATGGACAAGCTTTTGGATTATGTAGCCCAGGCAGGTATGACCCTAGCCCTGAGCAGCCTCCTATCCTCATCCAGAAAGATACCACAGTACAAGCAGAAAATGATTGATTTCAACAATTGGCTAAGTTTCTGGTGTCATTCTAAGGGGATCCACTATCTGTCTACCTGAGATTACATGGTTGACAGACCTTGATGCTTTGCCAGAGATGGCCAGCATCTGTCACCCCTGGGCTTCTGGATACTGTCCAAGGCTCTTGCCACCCCTATAGTGCCTTTTTTAGGTGGTGTTCCAAAGACCAAATTACCACTATAACAGCTACAAAAAAAATGCAATCTGAGGGTCATAATGCTCAGTTCTAGAAGTCTAAATCTCAAAATGCACTCGCTCAAAGTACTCCTTAAAATGAAGAAGATTGACATTTGTGCTACAACAGAGATCTGGTTCAAGGCAGCAGAAAGCACCCCTGCACTACCAGGCTATAATTCATTCCACACCTTTTGGTCCCAGAACTTGAACTGAAGCTCCAAAGGCGGTGGTGTTTCCATATTCATAAAGGATGCGCACACCTCCAGACTGGTAGCCAAACATAACGCATTAGAAATACTTCAGGTGCAGCTAACATTGGGTAAGACAGCAATTCAGGTAGTCACCTGCTACAGGTCTCCAACCATTTTCCAAGACTCAGACTGCACATTCCTAAGCACCCTGGAGAATATCAGGGTTCAACCTAACACTTTCATAAAGGGCAACTTCAACTACCCCTCCATTAATTGGGAAAACAACTCATGTACCAATGCAATTGCCCAACGTTTCCTGGAATTCATTAATTTCAATGCCCTGGGCCAGCTCATTCTTACCCCCACTAGAGGTAGCAACATCCTTGACCTGGTCATTACTAACATGGGTGACCATTGCTCTACACCAATAGTCAACTCCTCCCTGGTTAGATCCGACCACAAACTAATCACCTTTGAAGTCCACATCCCTCCCACCCCCCACCGCCGCAAAGGTAACCATCATGAAAAACTTCTCCTTTGGGTTCCTAAAAACAGAGGTGCCTAACTTCACGGCACTCATGCAAATGGAGAATAGTTGCATGACCACCGAATCATACACCAATGCACTGTATGAATACGTACACAAATGCGTGGATCTCACCATACCCAATAGAACCAAGATGCTCTCCTCCAAAAAAGGAAGCCAATCTGGTAGTCCTCTGCCATAAACAAACTCTACAACAGAAGAAGGAAACTGATGTTGATTAAAATGAAGTCCCAAGACTAGAAAAACTCCCTTATCAGCCTCAACAAAAAGTTGAGATTCCTCATCAAATCCTATAAAGCTAGCTATGAAAACAGAATTGTAGCAGATAGTAAAGGCAGCCATAAGGCCTTCTATAGTTATGTAAAGAATCTCCACGGCAATACCCAAATTTGCTCTGAGCTACTGCACAATGGTACCTCCTATACTGATCCAACAGATATTGCCAATATACTGGCCAACAGATTCAGTGCCAACTTTACCCCTCTCTCCCCCATCAAAGGTCCAATCACAATACCAGTAGATTGCCAGACACCCAGTATTGTTGCTGTACAGGCTAAAACAGCACTGTCCAAGGCCAAGAATACAGCTTCTATGGGACCTGACAATATCCCTGGCTGTGTTCTACATGAACTACAGCATGAACTAGTACCACACCTGTGTGCCCTGTTCAATCACAGCTTCACCTCAGGCTTTGTCCCTGCTGAATGGTGCACTGCTACAGTCATCCCTCTCCACAAAGGAGGAGCGACTACAGACCCTAGGAACTATCGCCCCATTAGGCTGACAAGTCTGATATGCAATGCTATGGAACGCATCATCATGGACCTAATAAACAAGGATATAAGGAATCTCCAAGCTCTGGATCCCACACAGTTTGGTTTTGTGAAGGGCAGATCATGCCTGCTCAACCTGATCAACTTCTTTGAGTCAGTCACCAGAGCTGTGGATGAAGGCAAGGTGGTTCATACAGCCTACCTTGATCTGGCCAAGGCCTTTGATACCATTCTCCACTCAGGAATCATAGAAAAACTCACTAAGCTAGGCATCGACCCCTATTTCACAAGGTGTGTTGCAAACTGGCTCAAAGATAGAACCCACAGTGTGAAAATAGCTGACTCCAAGTCAGAATGCCAACCTGTCACAAGTGGAGTCCCACAGGGTTTGGTTCTGGGTCCTCTCCTGTTTGGTATCTACTTCTCTGAAGTCCAGGCCAACATGAAGGGACTCTGGCTGACAAAGTTTGCAAATGATTGCAAGGTGGGAGCTATTATTAACTACCCAGGTGATGTTGACATCCTACAGAAAGGCCTCACTGAGACCAATGACTGGTGTCAGAACCATGGCCTTAAGCTCAATGCCAAAAAATGTATCATCATTCCCTTTAGGAAAAACCTGGTTACCATGAATTACCACATCAATGGTAGTCCACTGAACACAGAAGTTGTTATAAGAGATCTGGGAACACAGGCTGACAGCAACCTCTCTTTTGACCACCACATTGCCAATGTGGTCAGAAAGTTCTTCAATATGGCACATCTCATTACTAAGGATTTTGCATCGAGGAAGAAAAAGGTTATTGTCTCCCTCTACTCTTCCCTCATTAGGCCAATCATCGAGTACAATGCCCCATTTGTCATGTACCTCACTAGACACCTGCAACAACTGGAGAAGCTGCAAAAGTACCTCACAAAGAGGATCCTAGGCCTTAAACACTTGTCCTATATGGACAGACTCAAAAAACTTCAACTATTCTCTGTTTCATATCGCATACTTAGAGGTGATCTCTGCTTGACTTACAAAGCCATGTCTGACCCAGCTCTGTTAGAAATGCACATCTAAAGAAATACCAATCCCTCCGCACCACATGCTCCAGAGACCTCATCCTCATTGCCACAATCAACAGAACAAACTGGAGAGACAGGTTCATAACCCAGAGACTGCCCATGCTATGGAATAGACTTCTCATACATGTCAAGCAGAGCACCTCACTGGCCCTCTTCAAGAGAAATCTTGATGAGTGGATGGGAAATAGAAAATTCACCCCGGGGATCATTCCAGTGGGTCTACTCGACAGAGGCATTGGGAATTAATGTCAGGTGACATGATGCCAGGGTAATCCTATGGGCTAAGCTTGTAAAGGCACCAGGGCCATTAGCCTAGTGTACACCTATGAACCTAGGAACCTAAGAGCATCATAGTTATCCACGTCTTCACAAAATAACAGTGTACATGTACAAACAATTTAAGTAACTTGGATAGTCGCCACATCAGGGGTTGGTGACAAAAACTTAATACGTTTGTATGGCCAATTGCACCAAAAAAGTGTGGCAGATACATACACAGGAGAAGTGGAGAACCATATATGGGGATTTTTTTTTTTTTTTTTTTGTGGCACAGGTGCCCATTTTATTTTTTTATTCTAGAGAGAAGAACGATGGGAAAGGTGGTTAGGAATAAGAGGGTAGATATGTATGTAAGTTAGGTAGCAATTGCAGATGTACAAGACATACAAGACAGATGGCAACAAACAGAAAAGGGTGGGGGAAATCAACTCCTGACGGGTGAAAAAATCACCACCAGCTATTGGTGCAGGTATGTATTCTTGATATATATATGCAAGGTACACCTACACAGTTGTATGTTTCAAGCTCATATGGACTGATGTCCTGAAATTTGGTAAAGTTAATTACATTTCTGATGAATTATGATCTTGATAGCATTCATACCTGAGTCATGCTTACCCTGTGCCACTCTGAGGCATGCCAATTGTTCCTGGTACATCTTTCAGTTCTGATCAGTCTCTTATGAAGCTGTACAGAACAGGAAGCAAAAAAAAAGCATAAGGAAACCCTGCATGTCTTGGCACTCCATTGTGTTGTTTTGGCTGGTGATGGGTCACTATATTTACACAGCACAGGGATGTCAGCAGTTCTAAATTCTGCCTCCCATTGGCTCAGGCAGACCTGCTTCCACCTTTACTTGGCACTATAATAGTGATGACATTGTTCACCAGTGTGTGGAATACCAATTGCACTGCTGACGGCCTTGACCAAGCTATTCCAAGCTTTAGCCTTGTACTGACATGTGGTATAGTCCTCCTGCAGAGGCCTATGGCTGTATTGCTTTACAAGGAGTGCAGCAAAGATACTGGACTCCTCCTGGCACCATGTTTGGGCTCTAAATAGAGCGCCACCCTCACCATCGTCTGCCATGTCTTCTTAAGGATATCAGGAAATATGGCAGGGAATTAGCCCCCAGATCAGACCCCAGTGTGTACCAGCCTGTATGCACCTACAGAAAACCTTAACAACTGCATTTACATTGTAGAAAACACATAAATACCCTGGCAGAGAATTTGGATATGATTGCTTTAAAGTGCATTGCAGGCAAAGAATATAGGAGTGAAACTTCACCATGTGTGATGCTCAGTGTATTTACATGTTGCACTTTGAATTCATCAAATGCTTTTTGCTGATAATAATTGATTTACATTTGAAGTTATATATTGGCACCTCTGGCTATACTGTCTGGTATGCTGAATAGCAGTAATCTATATAGTCTTGTGACAGACATATATGGCATGACATTTTCCATTATGTTGGCAATAATCAGTGTGCTAACAGATACATTTATAAAACCTGGGACATAACAGGTTGTTGGGACATGACTGATAGCACCTAGGAATTGAGCCCATAACAAAACAGAAAGCTGAACTGCTACATTCCTTTTATTCTTTTTATTAATTGCTAATGCCCCAAGAGAACTAACATTTTTAGGTTGAAAGTTGTGGCATAACAATCTGACAAGTCTGTATATGCTGGACTTTGAGTTGCTATATTATTGGGCTTATATTTTGAGTCAATTATACATTTTTTTCATTTGCATTGATTTAAGTGATCTCAGTAACACATGCTGAGGGAGTGACCATACATACTTTACATAACATACCATCCTATACACTTAGTGCTGTTGATTGTAATGAGTCATGTTTTATTCCAATAAATATTGGTAACACTGGACATATGCAAGTGTACTTCAGGTTAGCTATGATCATTGTCATGTTTAACACCCTTCACACAGAATACAGTTAACTTACTTAGCATTCATTATACAGAGTTGCGGTGCAAGTTTCAGTTGGCAATTTGACAGTTGTGCTTCATGTTCGATTTCTAATAAAAAGTCAATGACAGTACTTTATTCTGAACCCCTAAGTAAAACAATATGTAATCTGGCTTCAAACCTTGCATTACTTCTGCTGTTACTCAAACCATACTGCATTAAATTGTTGTCCCACAGAGAAAGTATATTTTCCTGCACTCAATACTGTCCAGAGTGCTGATGGAAGTGCACTCCTGCCAGTCTCATTTGTGCTATTGATGGCATTCCAACTTAAACATACTGTTGAGACACAGATATGGCATGATATTTTCAATGATGGTAATAATCAGTGTTGCTAATTGATATGTTAATATAAATTGGAACATAATTTTTTTGGGACATACATTTTTCAGTCTGTGATTGCTACCACTAGAAATTGAACCCATGCTAAAAAAGAAGCTGAATTGCTACACTGTTTGTTAACGGATAATGCCATTTAACATGCCCAATTAATTTTTTGAGTTTCTGCCTTGAAAAGTGAACTGCTGTTCACTTATATCCACTGCGGACAGTCACCGATGTGCACTGCCAAGTGCCAAGCACAAGATGAATTAAAAAAAAGAAAAGAAGAATATCTCTGAGTGACGTGTGTACCAGATCTCAGTCCTATAGTGGTAACACTTACACTGCGCCATCAGTGATTGGGTTTTCCACACCCAGACATGGTAGATCATGTGGTCATTGTTGTGTTCGTGGATGTAGTCATGATGAGACCTCATCCAGCAGATATCTTTCACATTCTGGCAGCAACTTGACATCTAGCCATGGTCATGGGACTAGCAGTGAAATTCCTAGCAGAGGTAGTTCATGTGGTCGGGGTCAGCAGAGGTAAACTGAGTCTTGTACTATGCACAGCTCACACGTCCCCAGGATGTCAGGGCATAGTACTAACACAAATGCTTTGGCTGTGTATCTGCAGACCCAGACACAGTGCACCTCCTCTTTCTCATGCTACCACACACACAGACACACACATGCGCGCTCGCACACACACATATAAATCTTTAATATTTGACCGCTTTACATCTGATGCTATTGCTGTTAAACTGATTTCACACACACACACACACACACACACACACACACACACACACACACACACACACACACACTCACACACACACATACACACACACACACACACACACACACACACACACATATATAAATCTTTAATATTTGACCTCTTTACATCTGGTGCTATTGCTGTTAAACTGATTTCACACACAGACACACACACACACACACACACACACACACACACACACACACGCACACGCACACGCACACACACTCACACACACACACACACACACACACACACACACACACACACACACACACACACACACACACACAAACACACTGCTTTTGTGTGAGGTTTGCCCTCCTATAAACCCCCACCATGCAAGTGAAGATAACTGTGCCTTGCCCTTGGTACATTTCTTTGTGACTTAGAGTTGCCTATGTCTAATGCACAGAGTAGATAGCTAATACTTGCTTAGTCATGTGCCTGCTTTCATCAAAATTATTGTACTGAATTACATTTTTTTTATTATTCTGCTCAAGTTGAACATTGTTATTATGTTGTGCTCCTAACTGCAGTTGTAGTAGTGCTATAGTAGTACAGCCTGTTTAATTATAATTCACTGCTTGCTCAACACCTAGTGAAGATTTATTTATTTGTTTGTTTGTTTATGACGGTTGTTATCTGGGTATGTCTGACTGAGCATGTGCCCTTTTTCAGCAGAGGTTTGGGGAGAAAAGCTCCATACAGAACAACTATTAAAGCAGAAGTAACACAAAGTAAAAAACTTCAAGTACATGACAGACATTAAATACAGGAGTAACTATAGATACATGAAAAGAAATCTCAAAATATGGTACAGAATTAATCAATCTGCAAGCAATGAAGTTCAGTATTAGCTATAGATGCATAAAAAAATTCTCAAAATACAGTATAAAATAAAACAATCTGCAAGCCCTGAAGTAAAGAAAATATAAAATAAAATACTACTGAGTAAACAGTTGAAGAATTGAAGAGGTAGCCACAAGGAGGAATAGAAAGTCAGTTATGTTGATTTTTGACAGGAGCAGAGCTATGAGTTCAGTAGAGTCTCTTTTAATGCCTTTTTGAAGTTGAGGGTATTGGATGTAGTTCTAATGGTAAGAGAAAGCTTGTTCCAGGCCAGGGCAACAGAGTAGCTGTATAGGTGTTGGCCAATTATTCTACTGGGCTTGTAGATTTCCAAGAGAAACTGATCAGAGCTCCAGAGAGAGCAATTGGGAGTATAGAAGGAGATGAGGGATGAGATGGAAAGCCAGGGGGTAGTTTTGTTAATAATGGAGTGAGTAAGGAGCAGTTGAGCTAGGAGGAGCTGGTGTGGGAGTTTAGGGATTTGAGAGCAAAGCAATGGTGTGAATCGTAAGGTGGGTTTGCTGTGAACCTAGTGACTTTATTGAAACAGAGTTCAAGTTTAGATTTTAGATAGGATTGCAGATTGGTTAGGATTAGACAAGTGTAACGTAGACTGGGAAGAAGACAGGCATAGGCAAGGGAAAGTCTTTTGTTTCTATAGGATAAGCCTAGTTTTTGGTGTTTTTAATGCAATTTTGGCATGTAGATCGAATTTTATTTGATCATCAATGATAATGCCCAGGAGCGTGGTATGTGTTTCTATATTTATTACAGTGTTGTCAGAGGATGACAAAGATATAAGATGAGAGAGAAAGATTTTGGGAGAAATAAGAGAAGTTTATTTTTTTTGGGGGGGGGTTGAGTACAAGTTGATTGTCAGTTAACCACCTTTTAACAGAGCTAAATGAGTTTTGGGTTATGGTGAGGAGGTGTGAGAGATTGTCAGAGATGCAGATGATAGTGGAGTCATCAGCATATTTTATAAGGGAGGACTGAGAACAGGCAGTATGTAGACAATTAGTGAAGATGTTAAACAGCAGTGGCCCAAGAATGGAACCTTGAGGTTCACCCGTATTAACAGGAAGGAAGTGGGAGAGGGAAAAGAGCCACTTGACAGACTGCAGTCTGTTGGTAAGATAGCTTGAGAACCATTTGAGAGATAGATTGGAGAGACCAAGATCAGACATTTTACTGAGAAGTTTGGGGTGAGACTCAGTATCAAAGGGTTTGGAGAGGTCTGGGAATAGGCAGGATACTAGTTTATTTTCGTCTCTGGCTTGAGAGATAGCATAAGTGAAGTACATTAGAGCAGAAGTAGTACAATGGTTAGGCCAGAAGCCATGGTGGGTAGGAGAGAGTAGATTTTCTTGTAGAAGGTAATCAAGGAGCTGTTTGTGTATACATTTTTCAAGTATGATTTGAGACGGGGGACAGGATGGCTATGGGCTTGTAGTTTGAGAAGTTAGTGGAGAGTCCTCCTTTGTGGACAGGTATAGTGTAGAATTGTTTCTGGATAGAAGGGACTATAGATTCTTGGATAGATCTTTTGATAAGAATAGAGATGGGGTAGGCTATAGACGTTTATATCACATTATCAAAAGATGAAAATAGCGAATGCTATTTCATCGAACTTAAAATATCTAAACCACATAATATCAAACATTCAGAACAGCGAATTTTTTTCTTTGGGAAAAAAATTGCTATTCCGAAACAGATACACACAACACAAGCACACCTAAAAAACATCAATACACACACATACACTTATAATCCTACAACTAACCCTACACTAAACTATACATACACTACTATCTATCCACTTACCTTAACCCAAACCCTAACCCTAAGGTCCGTCACTATTGCACACTCACCTAACCCGTGCCCTAACCCTAACTCACTTAACCCACCCCTAAACCTAATTCACCTAACCCGTGCCCTAACCCTAACTCACCTAACCCATGCCCTAATCCTAACAACCACACAATCGCACACTTACTTGAACTCAACCAGTAAATCTCCACCACAGCGCTGAAAATAGCAAAGCCACAGAACCGGACAACCAAATTATTTCCCTAGGAAAGAATTTGGTGTTCTGCAGCTTCGCTATTTTTAACGTTCTATTAAAACGGGTCGATATTAGAACATTCAAAGTTATAAAACTTCGATGTTCTGATATAGACCCAGCTATAGAGCTAGTGGATAGCTTTAGGTAGGCCAGTGATACATTATCTGCTGAGGGAGAGCAGGACTTCAGTTTGTTTATTAATGATTTTATGTAGACAGTGGGGACAGGTTTGAGTGTAAAGGTAGGTTTGTGATCTGTGGGAGAGAAAGGAATAGCGGGATTGAAAGTGTGACTATTGTTGGTTATTAATGGGGTCAATGAAATATGAGTTGAGTGTAGTGGCAGTTTCTAGAGGAGAATTTTTAGGGCAAGGGTTGGCTATACTGGGACAACCTGGGTGAATAAGCTTGTTAATGGTGTTCCAGCCTCTTTTATGATTGTTGTGATGGTCAGTTTGAGACTTTAGGTAGAAGTTTTTTTATCATTATTAACTTGTTTTTTAGTAAGGTTACGGAGTTCTTTATAGGTTTGGTGGTGAATGAGGGATTTCATTTTTAGCCATTTCTTCCATGCAATATCCTTCTTGTGCATTAGAGAGTGAATGGAGTGAGAAACCCAAGGTGCAAAGAGAGATTTCACTCAGATTTTCCTAAGGGGAGCCAGGGAGTTGAGAATATCTAGAAAAATGGAGATAAATTTAAGAACAGCTTCCTCAAGTGGTAGGTTAAAGAGAAGGGACCAGCTTATCCTGGAGAGTCCATTGTTGGACTTGTATGGGTCAAAATTAGAGAGTAATGCTTTCTCTGCATTTGTGTTGCCTAATTAGATGAGGGGAGTACCTTTTTAATGCTTATGGGAAGGTGATCACTTATAGAATCAGGGACTGTTTTGGGGTTGTGGTACAAGCTTGGATTGGATACTAGGATCCAGTCTTGGATAGAGCTGGAGTTGGTTGGTTTGCTGTAGTGGGTAGGGGCTGAAATTAGTTGTGTGAAGCCATGAAAATTTATACTCCAATTAGGGGAGTTTGAGGTCAGGGTTTGCCAGTCGATGTTCACATTTATTACCCGGGGGGATATATATAGTAGCAATTGGTATTTTTTTTGAGATTGTTAAGTTTTTAGTTGACTATTAGGAGTTCTGTTGGGTGAAAGCTGGGGAGTGAAATGGACAAAGGGGACAGGTTATGCTGGTCAGAATATATTATGGCTACACCCCTCCTTTTTCAGGAATCTGTCAGAGCGGAAGATTTTGTACCCAGGGAGAAGTCTTTCATTGTCGATAATATGGAGTTTGAGCCAAGTTTCAGTGAGAATTATTATGTCGGGTGAGTACTGAGCAATCCATGAGTGAAGTTCACTGACTTTGTTGAGAATGCTGTGAATATTTAATGAGCTTATAGATAAGCACTTGATAGAAGACTTGGAGTGAGAGGCAGATGAGAGTGTGGAGAAGGACCCAAGAGTGGGAGAGGAGTGGGGGCCAGGGTTGGGGTGAATATCACCTGATAAGAATATACTTTTGGAGGTGTGCAACAGTGTAGGTAACTTAGAGCTATCAGAGAGGTATTTAGGCCTAGTTTTGAGAGGATGTGGGCAGGGACTAGTTTGATCTTGTGTAGAAGAGGGTAAGATGTGTTAAAAAGATAGGGTGCTATAGTGATAGCCAAGGGTTTATCCAGGATCCATTGTGTGGATTAGAGTAGGGGATAAATTCATGGGAGTCAGTTCAGTATGCTAAGAGGAAAGGTGAGAGAGTGGAAGAAGAGTAGTAGAGACATAGATGTGAAAAATGTTTACGGAGGGTGGGAATGTTGCAGTGGTAGAAGCTAGTGAGAAAGCAAGTAGGCAAGGAAGGTGAGTTTGCTGAGTGGTGAAAGAGAAATTGTGAAAGTAGGATAGGGGAGAGGATGAAATTTGCTGTTGGGAGTGCAAAGGAGAGTATGAGTATAGCAGAGGGTGTATAAAGTGTATGTAGAATGGAGTTATGAGGTGAAGTAAAGTGAGAGGTGCAGAGGAGAAGGGGTGCAGATCATAAGAAAGAAACAGATGAAGCTGAGATTTCCCTAGTCACTGTTGGGGTGTCTAATCTGGGCAACTTTTATTTGTGATGCACAGTAGTGAGCAAGCCAAACATGTATGTTTGGGCAGTGCATATTGGTTTACTCTGTTGGATGGCATATTCCCATTTGTGTCATATGTATTTATACTGTATTTTCTCTTAATTAAGGATGTATAAGTATTCTTGATCATGTACCTGCGTGAAAGATGATGAACTTTAACTAAACATTGTGGGCTGGTTTGACATAGGCCTACCTTGGCTTGATGCAAAGGCTGTAGAGTTGCTGGAAAAAGTCGTTTTTATATACTTGTTAATAGTTAAATTGTTTTTATATTCTGTTGCATGTATCTCTCATCAGTTACTACTGACATTCCTGAATAGTTGAGCAGTGTTTTATCTTAGTGAAGTACAGTACTTTCATATAAGGGAATAATTTATCTTTCTTTCCAGGTTTATCACTAACCTTAGTTGGAGCTGCTGATAAAGTTGTCTGTTCTGGGTTTGACACTGCCTGATGCTCACAGAACACAACCAGTACAACGGTAAGTAAAAGTTGATAATATGCATGCATCACTGTTATTGTTTGTGTGTGCTTTACTTATTTTTTTCTCTTTTCACTTAGGTAGTGAGTGTGTGCACTATTCATTAGGCCTATAGCATATTGCACATGCCTCTGTCATCCTCCAGCTTCTGGTTCTTCATCTAACTCCTCATCTATGTATGCTGGCCCTGCTGGTGCTGCCTGTGGTACTGGTAACTGTGGTTCTTGGTCTTGTTCCCCTTGATGTAACTGTTTCCTAACAATAATATTATGTAACATTTCAGAGACTGTCAGTATTTTGGCAGAAGTGGCTAAGATATACTGCAGGGCACCTCCAGGTGAATCTAGACATCACAAACATGACATGATCAAGGCAAAAACATGCTCTATAATATTTCTAGTTTGAACATGTGCATTGTTGTAACCTTGCTCAGTGGAGTTGCATGGATTTCTCATGAGTGTGATGTGTAAAGCTCCACTGCATAATCTGCATCACCCACTGAATGTCTTTGTGGGAAGTTACCCCTATCAAACCATAGGTAAAGGTCACTGGTGTGCCATCTGTGAGAGTCATGAAAACTGCCAGGGTTAACTGCACACATATTATGGATGATCCCTTGGGCTTTACAGATCACCTGACATTTGATAGACTGAAAGCCTTTTCAGTTAATGTACCTCCATCCCTGTTCACCAGGTGGAATTTTATTTCTATGTGTGTGCAGTCTATGCCCTCCCGAGGCTCAGGGAAATGTGCTATTGCACAGAAAGTTTACATGGTGGTAGCTCTTTTCTCTGGGGTATATGGAAATCAGATGGACTCCCTTATATGTTGCAGCACTACATTGAGAAATTGATGTAATATTCTTTAGGCCAAGGCTTGTGATACCTTAAATATGTTCCCTGTAGGTGCCTGTAGCTAGTATATGCAATGACACATATACCTTGGTTTCCATTGGGACAGAATTTCCACAATTTTCCTAAGGTCGCAAGTGAAGGCAGCAGATATTGACTATTTGATCTAATGTATCCCTACTCACCCTGTAGCACTCTATTATTTCTATGTTGTGAAGTCCATGATAGGTCAAATGTGGTCTAAACACTCTTCACTTTCTAGACCAAGGTCTGGCAGTAGCAGCAGCACCTTGTATTAAAGCCTGCTGTACATAAAAATTAATGATAGCAGCAGCAACCCCTAACATTTTTAAGTGTGTTCTTGGCTATATTCCAAAGAGTATTGGCATTCAGGGCTAAGGTAGCATAGCATGTAGAAGCTGTTTTCTAAATGTTCCTGAATATTTCTGCCATGTTGATTTGCTTCATTAGGATGTATTTCACCTACTCATTCCTTCATCAGCATATTCTGCCACCTTGTTTTGCAGCTAGACACAACATGTAGAACTGTTTAATGAATTACAAACAGCACACTCATTGCTGCTTGTCATGCAACTGGGCTTAGCATGAAGTATAGGCCTTTGTGAATCCTGGCCAATTCCAATGCAACACATGCTACCTCATGGACAGTATTTACATTTTGGTATAGTTTCCACACTTAAACTGATAACTACACAATGACTGCAAAATCAGGTACCAAAGCAGTTGAAAAAAGGTCACAATGCACAAAAGCTGCATTTAACAGAAAACAAATAAAAACTTCCAGATTAAATGAAAATTTCCAGATTAAGTGCTTTTGTCAGTGTATTACACTGACTTCTCCAGAATCACATAATACAACATAGTTGGCAATTTAAAAGCCTCTCCAAAACATCAGGTGATCAAATCAACCAATGAAAAACCTTACAAACTTAATAACCTATCTAACATTAAAAATCTTAACATCCAACTCATTACAACGTGCAACAGCATAAAGTGTACAAACATATTACAGTCTGATAATGCAGCATTTTGAGTTACATCCCTCACATGAAAGACAGAACTGCTGTTATCTGTGATTCACCACATTCACTTGCAGGGATAGAGTTAAATGTGTGCTTAATAAAGACTTTTTTCCATTTTTGGCATAATTTTATTTCTGCTGTGGGCATACATAATGGAAGTGTATATTAAAATGAGTTGGGGAAACAACCCTCCCAAATAAGGATTGCTGAATGAACTTGTAATTGAATGCTGAACAGAGTCACAGCCTTTCCTTCCCACAACCAGGCAGAGAAGCCAGAAGTAAAAGGTAGACCCTAGCAGATAATTAAGTGAAACAATTCATAAACCACTTTTACAAAAAAACTGCATGGAAAGATAGGTAAAAATTACAAGTATTTCTGACTATGTAAGTAATGTGATGTGAAACTGCTGAATGGTTGCTTACTAAAATAAGTACATAGTAAATAATTGAAAAGTTGATTATCATTCATAGATGCAAAAAGTAGCATTCTGCATTTTAAATATAAGGATAAAACAAATGAACTGCAAAGCATTATAGCTTCAATTTACCTTCACTATATCACCACCTCTGACATTTAATCTCACTATTTGTAAAACCATAAACATGAATGTGCGTCCTAGTTTTTTGGGGTGCATGCTGTCATTTATCTGGCTAGTGCAGGAATTGTAGCTCATTTTGTGGGCAAGACAAATTGCCAACTAAAAGAGAGAATTCTGAAACACCTTTCAGCAATATGCCTGAAGAACATGCATAATGCTTTATATCAACACATAGAGAAACATTTAGGACATACTTTGAATGAGATTAAATGTCAGAGCTGGTGATATAGGGAATATTGCTGAATTTAATGAAACTAAATGGATTATTGAACTAGGGGTTATTAGAACCCCTGGTTTAAATGGGATTGTACCTTTAAAGCCAGTCTTAAAAAGGCAGAGGATTCAGTAGTGATTGTTGATTCATTGGCTGTGCTTTTAAAAATGTGATTTTATGGTTGTCTATGTTATCTGATGAAGGGTTCTAACCCGAAAGCGCTCATCTTGTGATTTTGGATTTTATTAAAGAGTCATAACAGCTTGGTGGTCCGACTGCTTTTTGTTTTTGCTCATTTTATTTGTTACATAGCAGTGGGCCTTAGGTGAGGAAGGTCTTTAACTTTTATTTGCAAGAATTTTAACAAATTAAGAAAGATTACAAACAAACAAAGAAACTATTGGGAGAAAAGATAATCTGGAATTTGGGAAATAGATGTTCTTGAATAGCCATATTCTGTTGAAATACAGTAAAGATATTAGATGTAATTTTAGCAAAAATGGGAAGATTAACCATTGTTGATTTAAAATGGAAACAGTAAGTATATAGAATTATAATATTATATGTTTATACTAATTGTAAAGAAAGGGAAAACTTATTTTATCAGATTTTAGAGTATAGAGTGATAAATATTAATATAATAACAGGAGACTAATTGTGATTTAAAAGGCAAGAGTAAAACCAAAGGAAATTATATAAGAAAAATTGTAAAAGTTATAACTTTGGGGCAGAAATTCATGAACTTAACAAAGTAAGTTAAAACTTTGGGACAAAAATTAATGGACTTAACAAAGGGCTATGTATAGAACAGAAATAGATTATTTTATAGCATCAGAAGGTTTAGTTATAAGAGGAGAGGCGGTAGTTGAAACAGGATTTTCTGATTATCTTGAAATATGGCTAGAGCCAAAGGAAAACAATATAAAATAGGCAAATGAATAAAAAGGATAAATGAGAAAATGTGGAATGAAGAAGGAAAGATGTTAATAATACAGTTATGGATGGATCATATTACTATGAAAACATTTTATAAACATTGGTCTGAATTGTGGATGATATTAAAGAAAAAATATAAAAATGTTTTTACAGTGGCAATATGATGTGAGAAAAGTAGAGAAAGAAAAATATAAAAGTACATATAACAATGCATTTGAAGATTTAGAACATGAGGATAGAAAATTTGTTGACAAAGAAAAAGAATTATATGAAAGAAATCAAAAAAATATACAAGAAATGTTATATAACCAAAGATATTTTTACAAGAAATGAGAAGAAGTATCAAATGACTTAAGTAGATTAGTAAAGGAAGGTGGTAGTGTAATGAGAGAAATAAAAAATGTAAAAGGAGAAATAGAAAGAACTCAGGGAAAGATAATGAATAGTACAGTACAATATGTACAAGAAATGTTTTAAAAAAAAGAAGCTAGTAAAAAAACATGGAATGTAAAAAAGCTAACAGAAAAGAGAATAAGGAGTTGGAAAAGGAGATTTCCATATATGAGATAGATAAAATATTAATACAGATTTGGCTAGGACCAAATGGAATAGCGTATGAAATTTATAGAAATCTAAGGTATTGGCAAAAAATATATATTTTTAAAGATTTTGAATGAATGATTAAGTGAAGGTTTTACATATAAAGAATTATGTAGTGGAATACTTAAATTCATATGAAAGAAGGAAGATAGAAGACAATTAAAAAACTTGAGACAGATAGTATTAATAACAATGATTAAAATATCTTTATGAAAATAATACAAAAGAGATTTGAAACTAAAATGCAAAATATTATGGAAGATAGTATATATAGTATAAAATTGAAGGGTTAACAAGAATTATTAATGATATTTAAGAGAAATTGTGAATGATATTATGATATTATGAATAGAAAATAAGAAGTGAAAATCATGATAGGAGACCTTAATAAGGCATTTTATACAATTTTATATGAAATTTTATGGGTAATTATGAAAGAATATAAAATAAGTGAGAAAGTTAGGAAATTATGTATGTCAATGTATAGTAATATTAAAGTAAAAATACTTGTAAATGGCTGGTTAAGCCAAAGGGTGCATATGAGGGGTGGCATAAGACAGGGATACTCAATGATTTGTATACTCTTTGCATTAGTGATGAATGTGATAGTATGTGAAATAAATTACAAAATGAAGGAGGCAGGGTATATAACATCTGAAGGATTAAGAATCCCAGCTCTGTTAACATATGCAGATGACATTATAATAACTGAAAACAAAATTTGGATAAAAAAAGTAATTTCTACATATGAGTGTCTACAGTTGAGAAGGATAGCTTTAAATAAAGAGAAAAGTAAATGTTTAGGTGCTGTAGTAAAGACAAGGGGTATACATTTTAAAATGAATGAAATGTCTTTGTTAGGTGTAAAATTTGGGACTAAAGACGTAAGTAGAATTCAGTGGGGAAAAAACAGAAGAAAATAACAAACCTGTCTTTTCTGAAGAATGTATAAATTATCATTCAGAAAAAGGCTTATTTGACAAATTCAGTACTGATGGAAAAATACCATACTTAGCAAGTGTATTTATGTTGCCAACAGTATTTGAAAATTAATTTTTGCAGATATTCTTTTTTCATTTATATGGGGTTCTAGATTAAAAATAGTAAAAAAGGAGTTTTGTATGTAAATAAAGAGGAAGGAGGTTTAGGGTTAATTAGCCCAGTGGTATATGCTGCTTCATTAAATTTGTACAAAGTGTTAAAGTGGATAAAAGAAAAAGATGAGATATTAGTAGCAAAATTGTATAAATATAAGTACAATAAATTTTAGGGTATGGTTAAAAAAGACTAAAAGAGAACAAGAGTGTATGTATGAATGAAAAAATAAAATGTTACCAAGAAATATATATTTTTGTGGAAATTAAAAAGTGATGATATAGAAAAAGAAAGAAAAATATGGTATAAGTGTAATGATAAAACACTATTATGCAAAACCATGGAAAAATCTAGCAGACAAAAAAATTAAAGCTATTAAAAAATAAGAAGCAAATGGTGTAATCAGAAAGTAGAATGTCATTTTTTTGTGGAGACTAGTAACAGATTTTATCAGTAAAAGGAAATATGCCATATAAAAATAAAAGTGATAGCATTGATAGAATATGTTTGCATTGTCAAGAAGAAGAAACTAATGAACGTGTGTTTTTGAAACATAAAAAAAGTGAAAAAGTTTTGGGGAAAACTTTGTAAAGAAGATTCTTCAAAGATATGAAAGGAGGATAAAA
The DNA here is from genome assembly GCF_019279795.1 of Protopterus annectens. Taxonomy (NCBI): domain Eukaryota; kingdom Metazoa; phylum Chordata; order Ceratodontiformes; family Protopteridae; genus Protopterus; species Protopterus annectens. The sequence continues at coordinate 1,903,992,838 of NC_056733.1, read as the reverse complement.
TAAACATGGGAATGATTAAATATGGATATTATAAAAATAGAAGTAAAGAATATGTTAAAAGAATAGATAAAAAAGTTGTCATATGGGTTATATGGAATGAAAAAATCGATAAAACGTTATTTTATGTCATATGGACCATGTGGAATGAAAGAATAAGTGACATTATGTTTAATGGTAAATGGATTTTAGCAACAATATTATGTAAAATCAGATGGTGGTTATGGAAAAAGGAGAGGGGATCTAATAGGGATAAAAATTTAGTATGACTATAAGGAAAATAATGAATATCTGTAAATATATGGTTTACCTTCAAAATGTTGAAAACACATAGTCGAATGTGTACATTGTCAAAACGTTTCTGTGAAATCCGTACTGCCAAAATTTCAGAAAGCCAAAAAAAAAAGCGAATGTCAACATTTCTTACCACTCCTCACCTAAAAACAAGTGCAAACATGGGTCAAAAAGGGGGAGGGATTTTGCAGTTCGGAATATCAGTGTTCAAGATTTTGAGAAATCGCAGTTCAGAGTTCACAGAAGTGGTTTTGAGGATGTAACTGTCAACATTTTGAAGGTAAACCAAATATATTCGTATATCTATATATTTGTGCATTTGTAAATATTTTTAAATATGCAAATATGTTGTAAATAAGACTTTTTTGTATATAAAGTACCCCCTACTCTTTTTGATAAGTGCCATGGGATCTTTTACAACTTTTACATCCACCTAAGTTACCATCACTTCAGGCAGATGGGGCTTCAATTTAACTAAAGGACAGCACACTCTGGAGTACAGCACCCCTTTATGCTGTATTGCAGTGCTCACAATTTGAAAAGTAATCCAGTCACATAGAATTGGAATATATCTACAGCCTTCTGATCTGCAAGCATCAAAGGCAAGTGTATTACCTGTTGAGCCACTGACACTACATGTTTTCCATCATAATCCTGGCCAAATGAGCAGTCCAAATAATTGCACAGCACACACATCAGTCCATAGCAACATTCAAACTTAACACACACTTTTCCCCAAATGATTCAAAAATAGGCATCTTAACTTGTACTAGTACAGTAAAGTAAAATTAGTACAGTAACTCAGATATATAAAATTGTTAAAGAGGGTAAAACATAAGAGGCTACATAAGATGCAGACCATGGACAGGAATGTTTATTCCATCCATCCGTCCATCCATCTACAACCCCTTTTTCCCATTTTTGTACATGGGGTCTGGGTGTCACCTCAACACTGACAATAATTTAGAACCAAGTTGTACACCTTTGGATGGCTATCCCTGCTGCAGTTATTCTTCTGTACCAGTCACCCACACACTTACACTTATGGCCAGTTTAGAGTGTCCAATCTACCTACTGCATGTTTTTGAAATGTGAGAGGAAACCGGAGAACCAGGAGGAAACCCACGAGAACACAGGGAGGACATGTAAACTCTCCACAGAAGGTACTCCAGCTGAGAATTCAGCAGCAGAACATATTGCTGTGAGGTAACAGCCCTATCCTCTGACCACATTTATTGATCTTAACATTTTAAACAGACTAGGCATTATCCCCAAAACAAGTGCAGTTAACTTGAGTGCTGAAAATAAGTTTTTTAGCTGAGATATAAACAGATTCCAGACTGAAGGGCCTAGTTTAATTAAAGCCTCACAATCTTCTACATTACACCACATAACAAGAATAACATATAATGAAACATAACAAAACAAAAATAGCAGAATACAAATGTAACAGCAAATTTTAACTCAACAACAACATTAAAAAACATAAGCAGTAATACATAAACATAAAATGACACAACATAATATAACAAATATTAAATAAGGTCAGGACTTTATCACCTAGCTGATGACATATAACCTGATATTGTACCCCATTTATTTGTCTAGCAAAACTTTAAATTCATCTATTACATTTGCATTTTCACCCTTAATAGAAACAAGAAGAGACTTGTAGGTTGATACTACCTGTTCTCTGTACTATTTCCTTCTGTTATCTTTTTGTTATTTTCACCTGATAATAAAATGTGTTTATTGAGGGTGGTTATTCTTAGATGCTGATATCAGCCTGCCCCTCACTCTTCTATATGTAGAGTCTGTTTAGTTTATGCAATAGATTTATCATACCTATTTTTGTTTTTGTAATTTATCTTAATGTTTCTCTTATTCTGTTGTTTATATGATCATTGCTTGAATACCAAATGCAGTTATCAAACTCCAGAATTGGTCATACTGAGGCAGTGTAAAGAGAAATCATAATGTAAGAACTTCTGTTATGTATACATTTTAAAGCGCAATATATTCTTTTCTTGCCTTCCTAAAAATTGTTTCCATATGTTCCTTAAAAGTAAGTCTAATTCCAAAACGCTTTCATTTCTTTATTATTGCTCTACATGCAATAATTCAGTTTAAGATCTGTATGCCCTTCACTGGTATTGTGTTCAGTGGTCAGATCAGCATACTACACCAGGCACCCTCTGCTATCTTGCCTCAAACTGACCCTTTTTCCACACCACCTGGAATCTGCTCCACCTTCTTCCACCAGGTATGTGGCAAGGGTCTACTATGTTACATACCTGTCTTCATTAATACATCCCAAGCTATTACTGTGAGATGGAGTACCTCTTCACTTCCATTTATTAAAGTGATATATAATGAGTTAGAGGAACATTATCTCATGGAATATATTGTAGCTCAGATGAAGCAAAAACTGATTCCATAGGATTATAGGTGAATACTAAACTAATGACTCTAGGGCAGCCTCTTTAAAGGAGAAAATCAAATCTAGTACCATGTGTCTATAAAATAAACACCTTAACCATTATACCAACCCCAACTATGGAAAAGGTAGCTAGTTGCCTTGTATATAATTTCAGAACACTGTCTTTCTGGATTTAGAGAAGTAATCATTACTTTACTCACAGTATTAAGAAAAAACATAATTTTCAGAGTGCCCTAGCTTATACATTGCATATTTACAATTTAACACAGGCTATATATATATATATATATATATATATATAGCCATTTATAATCTCAAAATACTGAAATGTCAAGTTTCAGTATCTCGAGACTATAAACCCGAATGTTTAAAATAGCGAAAGTTCATAATCCCGGATTTGAATATCTTGAATTCGCGGTTATGACCTTACGCTACGTAATGTCCGGGATTGTGTGTTTATGGTGTGCGGTGCCGTGTATGGATCTAGGTGTTTTGTCAGGTAAGTGAGTGTTTTGTAAGGGATTTGAGTGGGGGTTAGAGTGTGTTTGAGTGTGCTGATATGTTTGATGTGTGTTTGAGGGACTGTAGAAAGAATGTGCGTGTGTGAGTTTGCTTTTGTTTCCTGTTTGTGCGATCTCGGACTTAGTATATATAAGTAGTGGGGTGTGGGGGGGGGGGCACAGCATTAGTTGTGTATGTGTGTAGGTTTTGTTTGTTTATGTTGTGATGTGGGTGTTGTGGTGTATGTATGGTGTAGTGTATGCGGTTTGTTTGGTGTTTTGAATTTCGTGGTTTTGGGCTTGGGGTTTTGTAGTTTCAGTGTTTTGTGGATTTGGTTTCATAGTTTTGAAATACTGAAATTCGATGTTTCAGTATTTCAAGATTATGAAGTGAATCCATATATATATATATATATATATATATATATATATATATATATATACTAATTCACATGACCTTCTGTATGAACAACTATTTATTTTGTATCTCACTTCCTTGTACTTCCTGTGCCTAATTTTGAATGCATGTTTAACACTGTATTCTATACCATTTTCTATTATTTAATTGCTAGCTTTAAAGCTGAATTTAGTACCACATACTGCTTAATTTAACTGCACATAAAGGAGCTTTCATCTCAAGCCTTCATTGAAAATGGGTTAATAACCCAGTCAGACTTTCACAGTAAACTGATAAAAATAATTTAAATACATAAATAAATAAACATAGAGTAGAACAGGCTGACTGCAGCAAGCATTCATAGCTGTCAAACTATTAGAAACAAATGCTGAATCATGAAGTAAGGAGACTAAACCAAAAACTGACTGTATGCATTTGTTTTCCTCTGGGCTCATCTTTTCCTTAATCTTCCCTCCCAACTAGTCTTCTCATAGGATTTGTATTTATAAAATAGAACATCTTGCAAATAAATATGTAAATAAAAAAATGTCTACATATTTTTACTATATTGGTATGTGAACTAAAATTAACAACATCCACTGATACAGGTAATCAACAGATCACCACAACATTGGATCCAAAACATATTTTAATGTTGCAGTGCATTACTGTCATCATTAAAATAAATTCAAACTACTGTTATAAGTATTGAACTTAAACCCTTCTGATTTCAAGGATTCTTGGAGCAGATATGCAGCTTACAAGTGGCTATGTTTGGAATGGTCAGGAAATGTCAAGAAAATTAAAAATGATCTGAAAGAAGAAATGTGTCACCCCCATTATTTATTAGTTCTAGGAGAACAGCAAGCAAGCCTAAATCATTCTGTACATGAGAATGTAATTAGTATCCACTACTACTGACATTTTGAAATAACAGAAGCATATTTAAACATATTTTCTCTTTAGCTGTATGCAAGAAACTAGTCATAAATTATATATGTACCACATTGTTTTTGTTCATAAGTAACTGTAGCATAGATAGTACAGTGTTAAATAGTTGCTCATGTTTGTTTTCTTTCCTTGTTCATCCTTCCGTAAGTAGCCAAGGTTACTGGTGTCAGTAGCTTTGAATCTAATAAAGGGCTCTAGGCTGGAGTAGCCCTATTCTGTGACGTTAACATGTAGGTCTGAAAACGTTTCATGTAATACAAAATTAGTAGCTTGTTCTATCACAGTGCAGGCATAGTGGTGTTAAACACCTCATATCTGCATCATGATGGCAAAAAAATCTATGAACTTCTTAAGTCCTGCCATTAATCCTATTTACATTCTGTGTTCCAGATATATTTGTACAAATGTGTCTTAAACTGAACTGCAAGATTGTTTTCTTTTATAAGAGCAGACAAGCTGCTTCAAAAAATAATATCATTATACTGTAGCAGTCATAGCGCTTTTATTGCCTCCATTCATCTGGTGTAGCACACCCGTTAAGTTTAATGAGTGCTCCATAGGGCACAATTCAGTGCATTCATACAAAAACATGTCCCTGGTGACCTTGCAGGCTCGTACTAAATCTCCCCTCCACCTCCCAAATTTCAAGAAGTACAAACCCAACTTATGAAATCTGTCCTTCTACAATAATTCTTTCATTACAATTCTCTTCATAGTGAACATATTTTACATTCTTTAATCCATACAGTTTAGTTCTTCTTATAAAGGTACCAAACCCTGTTACTAAATTCCAAGAATGGTCTAATCACACTAACCAAAGGAGAAATCATATTATATAGGCTTCAATTGACAATTTAATTTTATGTTCCATATATTTTCACACTAGTTTCTCTATGATCAGGTTTTACGTGATATTTAAAAGTAACTGTGCTGTCTTTAAGTTTTAGTACCATAGAATAGCTCTGTGAAATAGAGCTAGAAGATATTCTATTTTTAAACTTATACTTACGTAAAAAGCCCTGCATCATGGTAATCAGTATGCCAAACATGGCTGCAATCCTGAAGAGCCCTCTAGTTCGTAAGTCTGCAGTTCTCTGAAAGTAAGCTGACTGTATTAAATGTGTGGACATGACCAATAAGAATGAAATACGTCTAAAGGTCTACAAACAAGCCAGTGTACACATCCTGGGTTTTCCATAGCAACTAATCAACCTCTTGAGCTCAGTACTCTTAAGTTCACATTTGACGCAAAACCCAGTGAACACAGCAGTCCTGTTCTTGTGCACGGCTTGAAGTGCACTATCCTCTGCAACAATAATATGTAATACATGTGTATGTTTCACATACATACATACACACACACACACACACACACACACACACACACACACACACACACACACACACACGCACATGCACAAACACATGCAAGTTTACAGATATGTGAGTACACATCATTAGTTAAGACGTCTGTAGCTGCAGTGTCAGAAGGTAACCCACAAAAACACTGCTAACATGGTGACTACATCAATGAACCCATAATAAATATACATTTATTTACATTTTTTATTGTATACATGTTTATGGCTACCTGTTAAAACCACAGCTACATATACAATTAAAATATGTGAATGTGTATGTGTCTATGTTTTTGACAGGTAGCCTTAAACACATACACAATTAAAATGTGTCTAAATTATTTTCACTTCTTATCTGATAGGCTTAAACCATGTATTAGATACTCCAAGGAAAGTATGCAACTGCACTGAACTCAAGACTTCCTCTTAAGCTATGGAAATTAGTTTCTGCTATCTTCAAGAGACTTAACATCTACTCAGAGTCACAGTTACAGACTAAGAAATTTATATTTAAACAAGCATCATGCAAATGCCATATTACAGGACCATCTCCTTGGCAAAGAATGCATGCTACTAATACCTATCCCACCAGACTCTTCCAAACACTCTTCTACCCATACCCCTTCTCCACCCTCTTTCTTTATTTTTTATTTTTTATACACTCAGTTTTGTGAATAATGAAATAAAACAACAATAATGTGTGAATGTATGGTGTCTAGGAATTTTTCTTTTTTAAGTATTCTGTTTTATAAATGTTATTGTTTTGGTCATTTTTTTCCTGCTGGTCCCTTGGCTGACCTTGAAAGGGTAATTGTGATCAGTTTTCCATGCCAGTTAACAAACTACTAAGTAAATAATGTAAATAAAAGTCTATTTGTTTGCATATTTGTTTGGTATACAGAAATGCCTCAAATCTAGGGAACTTTACATAGTCATTCATGTATCACAATTACCCATTAAGCATAATCCATCTGAATCATGTAATTGATCGACTTCTGTCATGAATACCCATGAACACTGTACTAGCAAGCTGACATAGATGTGGAGAAGCATGTTAATATAACACATATATGTGAGAAACCCTCACAGACTTGCAGTGTTTCAGAGTGAAAGTATGCTGCAATGGATGATGGGATTTTGACTGTATCTAATGTGACCACAGTGAATGATGCACACTATCATAGGATCATAGGAGGTTACTAGGCTAATGGCCCTGGGGCCCTTACAAGCCTAGCCAAGAGTTTATCCCCAAAAAAGAAACCTCAGTCATCACCTGTCGCCCCTGTCAGTGAGGGACAAAGGTGGAACCCCTGGGATAAAGTTGTGGTTTCCCATCCACATCAAGGTTGCACTTGAAAAGGGTCAGCAAGGTACTCTGTTTGACGAGAAGTCTATTCCAGAGATGGGGCAGCTTCTGGAGACAAACCTGTCTTTCCAGCAGGTTTTGTTGATGTTGCTTATTAGATTTAGACCTATCGAGCGGGTAATGTGTGAGGAGTTAGACTTACGGATATGGAGCATCTCTAGTAGGTCAGGGTCCGATATTGCCTTGTAGGCGAGACACAGATCACCTCTAAGCAATCTGTATGATACAAAGTATAGTGATAATGATTTGAGCCTGTCCACACAAGACAGGTGTTGGAGGCCATAGATTCTCTTTGTGAGGTATTTCTGTGGCCTTTTCAGTTGGTGCAGGTGCTTGGAGAGGTACATACCAAACAGGGCATTATACCCAATTATAGGTCTAATGAGGCAGGAGAACAGCGAGGTAATAACCTCCTTTTTTCTGGATGCAATCCCTTTACTTATGAGATGATCCAAGTAGAAGGTTTTTCTGACCATTGCTGCTACATGATGGTCGAATGTGAGATTGTTGTCAACCTGAGTACCCAGGTCTGTCACCATGGGTTATGTGCTTAGGGGTTGCCGTTGATGTGGTAATCAGTAGGGGCCATGTTTTAGCTGAATGGTATGATAATACATATTTTACATTTAATTTAAAGTCATGACTTTGGCACCAGTTATTTGTAACTGTGAGACCCTCTTGCAGTATGTTAATGTCATTTTGGGAGTCAATGACAGCACCCAACTTACAGTCATCTGTAAACCTGGTCAGCCACAGGCCCTTGGTCTTTGTCTGGACCTCTGAGAAGTAGATGACAAACAGTAGGGGCTCCCAGGACAGATCCCTGGGGAACATCACTAGTGACCAGGGATGGCTCGTGCTATAGGACTGCAGGACTGCAGCCCCCCCCCACCTGTAGAAAGAAAAAAGAAAAGAATAAAAAATAAATCATGAGTCCCCCCACCTGTAGAAAGAAAGAAAAAAAGAATTAAAAAAATATTGCAGGTCCCAGAACTCCACACATGCTTGCTTGGAGTTCCTAGTACTCACAGAACTCCAGACTGCTGTGTTAGGCAGTCCGGATAGGGAAGAAAGGGATCTCTGCCCTGCATCCCTAGAAGTCTGTGTGGTGATGATCGCACAGACTGGAAGGACACCAGACTGCATCACCCACAGGCTGGAGGCTCCAGCCTACTCTTGTCTAATGGGGAAGCCAGTATAGCTTGCGTGGGCTGCTACGGAGGATGGACAATCTGTATAGCTTGAATGGGCTGCTGCAGAGGATGGATTCAGGCTGCTATGGAGGTAGGGTGTGTATTCAGGACTGATCTGGCTGCTACAGAAGATGAATGGATTGTGATCTGCCCCAGTTGCTATATACTGGAGGTTAGAGAGAACATGTGGTGGGTACAGAATACTCAGACTTGAACCCTGTACCTTGGGTGCAGGTGGTAAGGGCCTGAATTCCCTACCCATCACCATTTGCAAAAAAAAAAATTTACAGATTTTTGCATCATATTTGTTCTGTTCCTCATAAAATCGGTGGTTTCTCTATGTTTATTGCTCCTACCAAAGTCAGTAGTGCAGTGGTGCACTGGTAGCATTGTTGCCTGACAAATACAGGTTCTCTGGCTTGATTCTTGACTGGGGTGCTTTCTGTGTGGAATCTGCATATCTTCCCATCTTACAAAGACATGTGTTTCTCCCTGCTCTGTTGAAAATTGGCTTTTGTTCCAAGTCAGACTTTCCTGGTTAACAAATGTTAAATAAATATAATAGGCATTTGAATTTCAGACTTCATATTCTTCAGAACGTACATGACCTTTTATTCTAGCAATTTTCTAAGTTTATAACATGGGTATTTGAAATTTGTCCCTATTTTTGGGACTGTATTCCCGCATTATTGGCTTTGTCCAGGTTTTTTGTGCTAAGGTTGAGAGCTATGGTGAGAACTGAATTCAATGAATATGTTTGGGGGCCGTATTCCACCATTACTGGCTTTGTCTATGTGTTTGTTGCTAAGAGGTTGAGAGCTATGGTGAGAACTGAATTCACTGAATATGTTTTGGGGCTGTATTCCCCCATTATTGGCTTTGTTCAGGTGTTTTGTGCTAAGAGGTTGACAGCTATGGTGAAAACTGTATTCACTAAATGTTAGCCATTTAAGTTTCAGTCTTCTGCTCTTTCACAAAACAGAAAATTTGGCATAGTGGTATGGTTCTCTAACTGTTTTGCACAGAGTCCTGGGTTCAATACTTAGCAATGAAAGGTATGGTGATAACATAGCATTTTATTCTAGCAACTTTCCAACATTATACAAGCAATGTTTAAAATGTGTCCCTGGTTTTTGGGCTTTTGTCCCCCCCCCCTCAATAAATTTTGTTTTTTTCCAGATTTCTTGTGCTGCAAAGTACAGAGATACGGGTTCCTATAAGTACAATGAAAAAGCATTACGTCGAATGCGTTTTCATCGACACATGAAGAACGAACAGGCGAAACAGCGAAGCGGCTGCTCAGCGAATTCTTTCCCTGGGAAAGAAGTCGCTTGACCGCTTTGTTGTTTTGCCGTGTTCTGAAGTGTAGTGTGGTCCCTTGTCTGGTATAGCTCCTGAGCGTGATTGTGCAACAGTTACTGACCTTAGGGTTAAGGTGCGGGTTAAGGTAAGTGCATATGTATGAAAGTGTTTACTGTTTTATATTTTGTGTTAAATGTATGGTTGAGTTACGTGTGTATGTGTTTTCAGTTGTTTACTTTTGTTTTGGGGGTAGAATTAGGGTTAAGGTAAGTGTGTATGTGTTTGGAGCTGTTTATGTAAATGTGCGAGAGTTACTGACCTTAGGGTTAGGGTGCGAGTTAAGGTAAGTGCATATGGTTTAAAATGTTTACTATTTTTTTCATTAAATGTATGTTTGGGTTATGTGCATATGTGTATTTAGTTGTTTACTGGTTTTTTGGGGGGGTATAATTAGGATTGGGTATGTGTGTATGTGTTTGGAAGTGTGTAATGTTATTTTTTTGCGAGGGTTGGAATGGCGATTTCTTTCCCTTGGAAAGAATTTGCTGTTCTGTGGATTCAACATTTTCAGCTTTCACTGAAAATGTGTCAGTGTAACATCGTTCGCTGTTTTAAGCATTCAGTGTTGCAATATAGACCCCAAAGATACAGCTGAGTGTCAAATAGATTTTACAAGAAGCTGAGAGCTGCAGGAGAACAAAAGTTTAGTGCTTCTTACGGTAAGCCAATGTGCATTGTTACTAGCACAACAGGTAGTATACTTGAATTTGATGCAGAAGGCTGTGGGTTCTACTCCTACAGGAGGTAGATGCATTGCTAATACTATACTCTGTTATAAATGGAGTGGATGCTGCAGTCCTTTTTGGCTAAGATACCTAGTAACTATGAATCTGTAATCAGTTTGCCATCCATTCCCTATTGCAATATTACTAGCTTATCATTTTTTAATGCAACATAGGTAATTTATGCCTCAAGGGCAACAGGCACTTATAGATGAAAGAATGAAATATAAAGTTGTTTGCTAGCAGCAACCTCTTCACTAGTTACAGATTTCTTTAATGTGGAATTATTTAGATTATTTTTATTTCTTCAGAGATTGTGCATATTTACTAATACTGGTGGACTGTAGAAGTTTGAGTAAACTTTTATGATGGAAATTTCTGAATTGGGAAGTTTTGTCATTATTGGTGCATGCATTTTTTTCATTATTTACTGGAAAAATGTTCAGAATTGGGCAGCTTTGTCATTACTGGTGCAAACATTTTGTTTCATTGTTTACTGGAAAAATGTTCAAAACAAATTTAAAAGGCCGTCTAACAACGGTACTGTATTGTACAAGGAATATCATTTAATACAATCAGGAAGGTGTATCAAAGAGCATGTGTATGTTTGGGTCTACTTCATTTGCCCTAACTTCCAGTTGACTGACACCCATTTGACTGAGACCAAATGACTGAAATTTCATTTGACTGACAGTTCATTTGACTGACAAGTATTATTGGCAGTCTCCAGAGCACTGTAAGGCAAGTAAATGGAGTATGTCCCCTTTCCCACTGTAGTGCGACCCTGGAGTTAGAATATATAGTTGGGGGGTGTGGGGGGCACAGCCCCCCACTTAATTTTATATTATATTGTTTGCTTTTGGTTTAATATTGCTTAGTAAAACAAAAGTAAGTGGGGGCTTCACCCCCCCACACCCCCCTAACTATATATTCTAACTCCAGGGTCGCACTACAGTGGGGAAGGGGTCATATTCCATTTACTTGCCTTACAGTGCTCTGGAGATTGCCAATAATACTTGTCAGTCAAATGAAATTTCAGTCAAATTGGGTCAGTCAAATGGGTGTCAGTCAGCTGGAAGTTAGGGCAAATGAAGTAGACCCGTATGTTTCGTGTGCAAGGGGGCTATGATTTGAAAACAGTCCAAAGTTAATAATTATCTGCCACTGGCAAAATGCATTTTCTTTGAATGTCGATTTCAATGCTGTTTCAATGAATGTGAGTTTCAAGGGCAGGGAAGTTTTAATGATGTCTGTTTTCATTGTGAGACTGCATTGCTTTGCTTAGCAGATGTCTTAGTGTTTGTGCTGTAAAATGCAAAATAAAACTTTCAAATGAAGTCCAAATCATCGTAGAGGTAAAACAGTATGCACATTAGTGTTTATGGTAAATGGGTGAACATCCTAGCTGACAGGTTCAGCGCAAACTTCTCACCCCTTTCCCCACCAAAAGGGCAAATATCTATCCCAGCAGAATGCTGCCCCTCTGACATCTCAGATGCTCAGGTAAGAGCCGCCCTCTCCAAAGCAAAAAACACAGCATCAATGGGACCAGACGGTGTCCCGGGCTGCGTCCTACATGAACTCCAAGAAGAACTAAACCCAAACATAAAACTACTGTTCAATCTCAGCCTTACTACAGGATATGTACCCAAAGAGTGGCATACAGCAACAGTGGCCCTCTCCACAAAGGTGGTGCCTCAACAGATCCTGGAAACTATCGCCCCATAAGCTTGACTAGCTTGGTCTGCAAAGCTATGGAAAGGATCATCATGGACCTCATAAATAAAGATATTGGGGACCTACAGACACTGGATCCTACCCAGTTCGGCTTTGTTAAGGGCAGATCCTGCCTCTTAAACCTGGTTGATTTCTTTGAAACAGTCACCAAGGCCATTGACGATGTGAAGGTGGTCCACACAGCCTACCTGGACCTTGCAAAAGCCTTCGATACAATACCCCACTTGGGCATTATAGATAAGCTCACCAGCTTAAATATAAACCCCTATGTCACTAGATGGGTTGCAAACTGGCTCAAGGACAGAACCCACATGGTTAGAATTGCTGGAGCCATGTCAGACTCCAAACCAGTTACAAGTGGCATCCCACAAGGCTCAGTCCTGGGACCTCTCTTGTTCAGTATATATTTCTCGGAGGTACAGGCTAACATGGAAGGACTGTGGCTGACCAAGTTCGCAGATGACTGCAAACTGGGCGCCATAATAGACTCTCCAGCCGACACAAGCATCCTAAAAAAGGGCCTCATAGAAACAGACAATTGGTGCCAGAGACATGGCCTCAAGCTAAACACCAAAAAGTGTATAGTCATCCCCTTTGGCAAAAACAAAGTGCCCACAAATTACCACATAGGTGGTAATCCATTAAGTATGGAAGAAGTAATTAGGGACCTGGGGACCCAAGTTGATAGCAATCTCTCATTTGACCACCACGTGGCCAAAGTGGTTAGAAAAACATTTTATATAGCCCACCTAATCGTGAAGGGATTCACATCTAGATCAGGGGAGGTCATCGTGCCACTTTACTCATCCCTCATCAGGCCCATAATTGAGTACAATGCCCCTTTTGGGATGTACCTTACCAGACACCTGCAGCAACTGGAAAGACCCCAAAAGTACCTCACCAAGATGATCAAAGGGCTCAAACAGATGCCATATGCTGCCCGGTTAAAGAAACTCCAGCTCTACTCAGTGGCATACCACCTGCTCAGAGGCGATCTGTGCCTAACATATAAAGCCATGTCCAACCCGGAATTAATGGTCATGCTGCACCTCAGAAAATCCAAATCCCATCGAGCTACGAGCTTAAGAGACTTGAACCTCAGCACTGAAATAAATAGGGCATGCTGGTGGGACAGATTCATAACCCAGAGGCTCCCTTCACTCTGGAATAAAATCCCAGTCCAGGTTAGGCAGAGTCCCTCATTGACTCTCTTCAAGAGGAATCTTGATGAGTGGATGGGAGATAGTAGGTTTACCCCGGGTATCACTTCTGTGTTACTGTTAGACAGAGGCACAGTATACTAACCTCGAAAAAGGGCATAGCAAAATTCATTTAAAATGGGTGGTGAAAGCCAAACACACTCTGGCTAGGCTTATAAATGCCCTAGGGCATATAGACTAGTATGAACCTATGAACCTATAACCAAGTAATGGTTCATTGGAATGGCTGCGGGGGGAGGCTCCATTCAATGGTGATTTTGTGAGGGGGAAGGGCGGCAAACTCAAAGACAGCCCCGGCTGAACTATACCTCTCAACTGTCCAGATTTTCACAGAATGAATAGATTTTTGCTTCATATTTTTGGTTTGTTCCTCATAAAAATTGTGGTTTTCTGGCAAATCATTTAGGAATTAAGTCACTAAATAATGACAGACACTGAGTTTCAGACTTCATAACCTTCAGAAAAATGCATGCTAAAGCAAGACCTGTTATATTCTATCAACTGTCTCACTTTATACAAGAGCAATTTTTAGTACTGTTTATATGTTCCCCCAATATATTTGGCCTTGTCCAGATTTCCTGCATTAACAAGTTGAGAGGTACATGCAAATAAATTGCTTTATAGAATTAGGCATATCCAAACCTCTCAACTGTCCCTGATTTTGGCTCAAAATGTTGTTCTTCCCCTAATAATCCCTCCACAAAATAGCAATTTTGGAAGAAAACGTGGGGGGTTTACAATTAATAAATAACTGTAATAATCAGAGTTATAGATTACTTTTATTTCAGAAATGCACGTAAATTCTTTTATTTTGTCAGCTGCTTAAGTTAGCAGTACTAATATTAAAAAAAGTGTCTAATCTTTGACAGGTTCCCAACTGTATTGTGTGGCTATTTTATATTTTTGCATCACATTTTGGTCCATTTTTCATAAAATTGTGTTTTTTTTGGAAAATTAGTGGCAAATCATTAAAGACTGAAATTAGAAAATAATGACAGGCATTTGAGTTTCAGATTTCATACCCTTCAGAAAATTCATACTATGCAAGACCTACTACTCTATTATCTTTCTAAGCAATATTTAAAAATTGTCCTTATTTTTGGGCCTTTGTCCCACTTCTGTGTATGGCTTTGTCCAGATGTCTTGCTCTGAGGTTGAGAGGTATGACAAATGTGATTTGTCAGGGCCATCACAGTCAGCCAGAGATATTTCAAATTGTGACATACTTGTTGCACCCCGCTCCCCCATGTAGTGATTCTGAATGTGTCCAAGCAAGGAAAGGAGCAGTTATGCAGTGTAAATGTGTAGAGTATAGTATCCCCCCATCCAAGGTAGACACAAGTACTACAGTGGCTTTCCATCTGTCTTTGATTTTGCAGACTGTTCTGGTTTCTGTCATATTTTTATACTGTTGATTTATGCTTATTATTATTCAGAAAGTGCCTGTTGCTCTGTGTTTAAGTAGCAATGCATTAATGACCATCAGGTAAGTTTGTCTGAGATTTTAAGATACAAGTAAGCTTTAAAAAGTATACTGTTAAAGAACTGCCAACATTGAAAGCCTTTCTTGTTGTTGCCATGCAGAGAATACTTACATAACTATATAACGTATAAGCCTTGGGTATTGAAATGCATATGACAGTATTTGTAATAAAGGACAGGATTACATTGTTTTAAGAAGCTCATTACATTTGTTGGAGACTTGCAATCATCTTTGCAGGCTTTACCAGTAAACTAAACAGAATGCAAATATATCATGTGTGGTCCATAACCTGTGCAGTAATCCTTTAAGCAATGTATCTTGAGCTTGTTTCTTGTTTACTTTTCATTTTTTACTTTGATCATGTTTTCCCCATGAAACAAATAGCTAGTTGTTGTCAGGCAGCAGGACTTTTTTGGATAAGAAACATTTTTACAAGTGGGGGTATCACAGAGATTGTTACTTTCAGCATGTTACTTGGCACTTTTATAAAGCTGAATATAAATTATAATTAGAACTGCAGTGCAAGGAGAAGTGGTTTGAGTTGAGTGCTGCTTGTTTTTTTTATACTTGATTTTGACTGGCATTCCAGTAATGTATTTAAAAAGTCATTTATTTTTTCATGCCTCACAACCTTTTTGTTTCCATCTAGATATTAAGTAAGCTGTCATACAGCCAATACATTGAACTATTTTTTCTTCTACACTTCATTTTGTCTTGATTGGACTCTCATAATGATGGTTTGGCAGCCAGGGCAGCGTATTTAATTAAAGTTACAGTTTTTGTGGTTTGGGGCATAGCTCCTCCCCTTTCTAGTTGGCCACACCCCTTCCCACTGACCCCCTCCCATTCAGCTGTCTCCTGCAGCCCCCCTTTGATTTGAAGTCACCAGCCAGCACTGCTAGTGACAAGTTTGCTGTTAGAGGTAGTGGTGCCTGCTTTGACTTTGTGGGTCCTATCTGTGAGCCAGTTGGCCACCCATCTGACGAGATAGAGATTAACACCAAGTTGTGTTAGCTTTTCAATTATGCCTGAGTGGAGGATTGCATCTAAGGCCTTGGCCAAGTCAAGGTAAGCTTTATATACTGACTTTCCCCTCATCCAGGGCCTTGGTGATGGTCTCAAAGAAGTCAACTAGGTTCAATAGGCAAGATCTGACCCTGACAAATCCGAATTGGTTGGAGTCAAGTGTTTGGTGATTGCCTATGTCCTTGTTTATGAGATCCATAATAATACACTCCATGGCTTTACAGATCAGACTTTTCAAGCTAATGGGGTGATAGTTTCCCAGGTCAGAAGTGGCACCACCTTTGTGCAAGGGTATGACAATGACGGTTCTCCACTCTGCTGGAATGAAGCCTGTAATTAGGCAAAGCTAGTTCTTGATGGAGATGGTGCAGAATACAGCCTTGGATATTATCAGGTCCCATGGAAGCTATGTACTTTGTCTTGGATAGGGCCTTTAACACTTGATCTATGGAGATGTGAGGTGTGGGACAAGTATTGGGGATGTAGGCTGGGCCTTTGGGGGGGAGATAAGGGAGTGAAGTTTGCACTGACCCTATCAGCTAGTAGGTTGGCTAAGTCAGCAGGATCAGTGTAAGTGGTACCATTAAGTACTAATTTGGAACAAACTTGGGCTTTGCCATGGAGATTCCTAATGTAACTGAAGAAGGACTTGTGGTTTCACTTTGTTTCACAGGCTAGTTTCAACTCATAATTGACTTTGGAGTTTTTCAGTAGTGATCTAATTTGCTTGTTGAGGCAGAGGAGGGAGATTTTCTGATTTGGAATTTGTTCCTTTTTACCCTTGGAAAACAGTTTATTCCTTTTGTTGTAAAGTTTATTGATAGAGGATGTCCACCAGACAGGTTTGTGTTTTCTTGATGAGCAAGTTTTAATTCTATTAGTTATGGCTGAGTCCATGCACTTGTACAGGTGCTTGTATATTGCACTGGCATACTGCTCAGCATAGTTGTCTGCATCCTCTGAGGAGAAGGGGGTGTGAAGCTGCTAATACCCTCCCTTAGGAGGGTGTAGTCAGCTTTTAAGAAGGTTTTTAGCCTGGTTATGGCTGTGGAGGGGCTGGGTGGGACAGAAATTTCGAATGAGACAGACTGATGATCTGATCTCACGAGGGAGAACATACTATAGGAGTGGTGCAGTGGTCACCCATACTGGTGAGAACCAAGTCCAGTATGTTATCTCCCTTTGCGGGGGATGAGACCAGCTGGTCTAGTGCATTAGAGTTGATGAAGTCAAGGAATCATTGGGTGAGTGCATTAGTGCAGGAATAGTTCACTCAATCTATGGTGGGGTAGTTGAAGTCACCAAGGATCAGAGTGTTAGGGGGTTCATTGATGGAGTCAAGTAGATCCAGGTAGGAGGAGTGGATGTCCTGAGACATGGAGGGGGGTCAATAGCTGGCTATAACTTTGATGGGTGTCTTACCAACTGTCAGTTGCACCTGCAGTAATTCCAGTGCATCATGTTGGTAAACCAGTCTGGAACTGTACTTGTCTTTAATGAAGATAGAGACTCCACCACCCTTAGTCTTTCCAACCTCATTTTGGGGTCAGAAAGTGTGGAATGAGGTATAGCATGGTAAGGCAGGGGTGCTCTCCACAGCCCTGAACCAAGTTTCCATGACTGCACAGACACTGCCATCTTCCAGTGTGAGGAGAGCCTCCAGTGAATACATTTTCAGATTAAGGTTCCTAGCATTGCGCAGCATGACGTTCAATTTGCTTTTTGAGAGATCTCTCATGTTGGAAAATTTGTCTTTGGGACATAGACTAAAAAAGGCACAATGTGGGTAGCAAGAGCCTTGGCCAAGATCTGGAACCCCAGGGATGACAGGTGGAGGCCATCTCTGGCAGCGTAATGAGGCCTGTCAACCATGTCATCCCAGGCAGACAGATATTGGATCCCCTTGGAAAGACACCAGAAATTAAGCCAATTGTTCAAGTCAATCATTTTTTGTTGGCATTTTGGCATCAGTCTTGGTGAAGGTAGGATGCTGCTCAGGGCTAGGGTTACACCTTCCTGGAGTGCATATTCTGAGACCTCAATCATGTCTCTCTTCATATAGTCCAGGGAGGTATGACTCATCTCAATCACACCAACATGGACAATGACAGAGTCATATTTGTACCTGTTGTGGAGAGACTTAAGTGCATGCATGATGTGGCAGATTCTAGTACCTAGCAAACAGCAGACTGTGGCCTTCTCCTTGTTGAGCCTGGTGATAGAGACATCAGTGTGTCTCACTATTGAGTTACAAATGACTAGTATGTTTGGTTTATTGTTATGCCTTATCGGCTGTGTTGGTTTATTGTTATGCCTACTGGGGTGTGTTTGTGAGACACTGGTGTGTTGACTACTTTGTGCAATGTGATTGGCATTGTGTGTGGAATGTTTGTGATTGTGTTTTGGGGGTCTCTGTTGTTTAGGTTAGTTTTTGTTGAAGACCCCTGCATAGGTGGGGGTGTGGCTCCGTGATGTGGGTGGTGTGGTGCTTGTTCTGGCAATCTCCTCTTTGTCAGGAGTACTGACTGTGGTGGGAGAGAACATGGATTCCAGCTTACTGATGTAGATGCATCTCTCGCAAGTAGAAGAATTATGTGCTAGGAGAAGGGGACTGTGCATAAACATGAGGCAGTTGCTACACTGTCTCAGTATGCCCATGTCGACCAGATTGGCAGGAGAAATTGATGGGAATTGTCCAGACATAGTGCTCTGAGTACATTGTGGACTTAGGGAGAGCAGGGTTTGATGAGGGTTTGTCCACAAAAACCCTAAACGTAAAATAACGGGCCTGAAGCACAAGTGCTAAAACCAAAGCAAAGATGCTTAGGATAGCAGACAAATGTAATCAGGCTACTAACAAGCAGTAATAAGTGCAGAATAAGAGCACTTGAACACTTATGAGCACACAGAAGAACAAACTAAGGTAATAAATAAGGTAGAAGACAGTTACAGTAAGAGAAGCTGAATAAAGTATAAATAATTCTTTTTTTGTTAGTGGAGAGACATGGAATAGAGCAAGTTTAAGAGACTACAGGAGTTGTCCTTTCAAAATGCTCTCTCTGTACACAGTGGATAGAGCTGAAGAGATGAGACTGGTAGGAGTGTCTGAAATCAAAATATGATCTCACTGTACTCAGTTAAGTGAGCAAATAAGATGGGCCCAGGAGGAGGGTTCAAACACAAATTTACAGGAGGGGTGGGCAATTCCAAAACCACCAAGATTAATACCACAACAAGAACAATGAGAGAGAGTGGGAAACTAACTGCAGAGAGACAGAGAGACCACTATATTCACTTGTATGCCTTGTATGGACAGTGCAGTGGTAGCATTGTTGCCTCACAGCAAGAGGTTCTCTGGTTTGATTCTCGTCTGAGTGCCTTCTCTCTGGAGTCTGCATATCCTACCTGCATTCGTATGGGTCCCTCCCACATTACACAGGCATGCTTCTGCTGAAAATTGGCTTTGTTTAAGTCAGACTTTCCATGTTAAATTAAAAAAAAAACTTTGGGAGCTACAGGAGGTTATTTTTGTGGCTGTACCACCATTAATCCAGATGTTATTAAAGGTACAAGACTTATATCTCTGTATGACAGTGTGATGACTGTAGACTACAAAGTCAATAATATAGACAACAAAACAGCTCCAAGAATATGTCTATGGACTATGTCAGATACTCACTCATGGATGATGCAAACACCACAGCTTATATCCTAACAGCAGCATCCCATATAATAAACATGTCATTTCAAACAGACAGAATGCCATCTCAAGGATGTATATATCACTATGTGAAAATGTCAGTGAAAGAAGGCCTCAGGGTCCGTACACTTCATAAGTTTGTATGTTTATGGATTTTGTGAACAGACTCAAAGCCTTTAAGTTCATATGGTTGCAGGTCTGTTGAACAAGCTCAAGGCCTAGTTTTCATCCTGGAGCTTGATGCTGTGATAGGACTATTGCCATTATAGTCATCCAGTTCCTTCTTGAATGGGGTGGATTGTACAATGTATATTTTCTAACAACTGTCCCTTTAAGAATGTCAATATTGCTGAAAGTGGACTTCCTGAAAGCTGCTAAGTGTTCTTGAAACTCTGGGAAAGTAAAGTAATTGTCTCGTCAGTTAAGCTCTGTTTTAATTTCTTCATTATTTTATGGTTTAAAGTGTATATAGCACTTGGTGTCAGAAGTGAAGGAATAATGTTAGAAAGATACCTCTACTGTTCAAGTCGGGTTTTCTATTATGATTTAAAACAAAGGTAAAAATATCAAAGCAAAGACAAACCTAACAGAACCAACATCTGTTAGCCCTCCTTGTAAATTGGAACTTGAGGATAACTTGGCGAAAAAGTGGAGAACTTGGAATCAAACCCTTGAAATTTTTTGCACCACTGCTGAGTAAGAGGTACAAATGGGTACTTCTTTTTACACATAGTAGGCCAAAAAGCTAGTGAATAAAACTTTTGAACTATAAGAGGATAATAAAAAAATATTTATTTGTGGTAAATCAATAGTTTAAGAGCACAGTGAATCATACCATATTGCCCAGAATAAGGCATTTTTTTTTAATGAAATTGGTGGCTATTTGAAACTATCGAAACATAAAGCTAAAGTTTGTGAGTTTGGAGATCTACTTAGTTCACTGGAAAGAAACAGAATTGTATGTGGCATACAGTGGTCATGTGAGAAGCAAACTGTTAACGGAAAAATATCTGGAAAAATAATAGCTATATGCCAAGAAACTAAACTAACAAACATAAAATTGAAATAGATGACTGAAGAGGTGAAGGTGTGTAACATAAATTCAAAGAAAGGCAATGTATATTTTATTTTATATGCTAGAAGTAAAGTGAAAAAGAAAGGCAGCTGTATGTACAAAAATGTAAGGAAGACCAAGCAAGACAAAAAAGTAAAGTATCAGAGCACATGATGGCATAATTAAAAATAAAGAAAAGATAAGGGTGGGTTTCAGAAATAAATAGTAAACTGTGTTAGGTGAACTAGCATGGAGAGCAGTGACAAAAAGAGAAGGGGTGAATCCGAGACACACATAGCACAACCAAACTAATGGGGAAATAAGTACAGCTTGTAATGCATGCAAATGACTACATAATGCTTTGCAAATGAACGTCAACATGTTATCGAGAAGAATCACATTTGCAAATTATGAAATCAAATATAGCAGCATAATTCAGAAACAGTTAACTTTTGTATGATGGGCTGCAGCAATTATCTTATCTGACTGAGCTAAGAAGCTAGAAGTAGTATCTGTTTTAGCTGGTCAAACACTTTGGTATGCAGCATTTCCAGTATTACATACCAAAACCCTTCATGTCACTGAAGAGGCCATTAGAAGTTGACATGCTATCATGTCCATGATGACACAGTGTACCAACACCATGTGTACAAAAACATCATATAGGAGCTAGTTTCATCAGATCAAGGAGAATGCATGGACTACCCATCCTGGTGAACATATAGGCTTGTATAACATTAACCATCTTTGTTATGGGGACCTTTCAGCATCCAACTAGAGACATATTATGAGTTTCAAAGACCACAGTCTAGCAAATTTGACAGCAATTCCTAGACATTTTGCTGATGCGTGTAGAGGAGTATACCTGGTTTCTACAGGCAGCAGATGAGAGAACCATGCCTATGTGGGCTTACTATGACATAACCCATTTCTTTCAGGTCCTGGGGCCTCTGGTGTACCCACATTACAAGCAAGGCCCTTACCCACTCCAAGTGGTGTCTGGTATATCAACCAGAAGGGCTTCTAGTCCAATTGCCAAGTGATCTGCATATGCAATGTGTCTGTGTATCATTCAGGCAGTTCTCATGATTTCCACATGAGGAACACATACTACCTACAGCAGCATTTTGTGTATGGGGGACTTTCACCAGGGTCATGTAGTGGGTAGGTGCACACATTGCCAATCCTAGAAGCCATGAAGATCCCGTCCCATGAAAAGAGGTAGCAGACCACTCATAAGAGTGTTTGCTGTTGTGTGTTGCAGGTGATGCCACATATGCCTTTGAGCCATGGCTAATAACCCCATCCACGTTCCACAGGCTGTGGCAGAGATGGTGTACAACACTTTATTGTTACAGACACAGACCATTAGAAAAAGTGTGTTCAGAATGCTGAAGTCATGCTTCTGCTGACTGAATCCATCTGATTGCATACTACAGTGTGCTCTAGAGACTTGTAGCAATATATTTGTGGTCTGCACCATTATACATAATATGGTGCTGTGAAAACTGTTACAACAAGGGAGGCATACCTGGTCCAGCAGTAGAGGATGAGCCAGGTAAGGAGACACTGCAAAAGACAGTTGTACAGAGCTCTTAAGTGAGGCAGAGGTGTGTACAGAACATCATGTCATTGACAAAGAGGCAGCATCTGGATCACCACTATGGCCATGACAAGACAAACATAACAAAACTGACAAAAGTATTTACACACCAATGCTCTGCATTAAAGTGCATTGACTGGCCACACTGTACATTTGGTATTACTCACATTAATCAGGATGGGTGGGCAGGGCATGGTCATCATCGTTTGAACAGGTCTGGGGCGGTATATTGGAACTGAACAAGAATGCTATCATAAGAGGTAGGATCATGGATAAAGCATAAAGTTAGGAGGTTGTGGTGAGTCAAAATTCACATCTTCACGTGGTGAGGTGTAGCTTCCATGGCAGAGTGCTAGATGGGTGTACTGTCTAGTCCTACTTTATCAGATCTGAAGGCAAATGATGTTGTCATTGTCCCTATTGTATGGTTGTGGAAGTTGAATTTCATCCATTACACCAAGGGCAGGCATAGTTAAGTGTTAGCAGTAATGTAGCTACATGGCATTGGGCTGGTCTTGAATTTCAGAACCCTCATTGGTATGCCAGGTGAGATGTGCCCACAGTGGAACCATCTGAGCATCATCCATATCCTAATGAGCATCCACAACCATGATTAGAAGCCACAGAGGAGCTGTACAAGCTGTATGGGCAGTGTGGCCTTCTTGGAAATGGTGTGTGCCATCTGTGTTAAGCTGAGATGCACACTTACAGTGTGCAACTGTCCCTGACAGTTACTATGGCTGGTGGTTTACCACAGCCATAGAGATAAATTAATGGCTGCCAAGTAGCTTGCCATTGTCTACATTCCCTCCCACATTCGCTGC
Organism: Protopterus annectens; assembly: GCF_019279795.1. Taxonomy (NCBI): domain Eukaryota; kingdom Metazoa; phylum Chordata; order Ceratodontiformes; family Protopteridae; genus Protopterus; species Protopterus annectens. The sequence continues at coordinate 1,903,969,611 of NC_056733.1, read as the reverse complement.
AATGATTGAAGGTCTTCACAATGGCCAATCAGCATAATTAGCAACTCTGACATGGTCTAATTAGTGGCTGTCTGTGGCTGGATCACAGCCCTTAACATCTTCTGATTGATGCTAAGGTTAATATCCAGGTCATGGAATATCCTGGGCTCAGGGCACTGATAGCCACCTACACACCTCCTTCTAATGACACTTATCTGTGCAGCTTGGAGGCAGTGCACTCATCTGGTACTGCCTGTGCTGGTGCTGACTGTGTATCAGGTGTTGAGCTAATACAGTGTTTTTTCAAGTAGTAGCACTACAAAAAAATTAGCATATTGGACAGCATATTATGATAAGAGTTATGGACAGAAACATTAATTCATAGTGCCCAAACAAAAGTGTGTGGTTGTGTTACAAGTATAATTTTTAAAACTGAATCCACAAATATGCATAATACCAATGCAAGTAATGTGCAAAGTTTCAATGAATATAAAGTGTATATATATGATGATTCCACTGTACATATTTTAAAAGAAAATAAGCTGAATCATAGCAATAAAACTATGCAATAGCCAGAAACATTACCACAGCAGGCAAATCCCTGAAGGGTAAAATGTAGTGACATATTTCCAGATATGAGCTATCTGCTAAGGCGTGCACCATTAAGCAGAATCACAGGATACGCCCTCTAGTGCATGTCCTGAAATGTGTACCAGATGGCCATCAGTCAGAGCAGGAGGCTAGGAGCTCGAACACAAAAAAGGCTTATGGGTCATTAGCAAACAAACTGACTCAACACACTGGGCTAATAGTAAGGTAGCAGCAGTGAAATTGAATAAAGTCAGGGTTTCGACAAGATAATGTGGATAAAAATAACTTTTAAGGTGTGTACATTTAACAACTCCTCAGATAATACTGATACTTCTGGATTCTGTTTGAGATCTCATCAGTCCCTAAGGACTTCCAAACAGCCATTGCAAATATTATGGAGGGCCTGGATGTAGTAGGGTAGTGAATACCCTAGACTACATATTGCCATGGGTGAAACACAGATGGATCATGACCTCTTACTGACAAAGTTATTGAAAAGGCTGTCACATATTAATGTGAAAATGAATACAAAGCATTGCAAAATAGATGTGAACTCTATAAAGTACATGGGACATATGGAGCACAATCCTGTCTCAAAAAAGTCAAGGCAGTGGTGCAGATAGAATTTCCAAAAGAAAAGTCTACCTTGCAAAGATTCTTGGTAGTGGGTCAATATCTTGCAAACTTAATTCCTACTTTTATATAGAATGTTAAGATTATTGTAAAGTAGCTAGAAATACTGGGTGGTAGGAAATCTAACAAGAAAACAGTCTAAAAATCAACTAAATATTATTGGAAGAAATTTAAACAAGTGCCAAGTCAGAAAAATATATATGCTAAAAGATAATAAAGATAATATATGCTAAAAAAACATTTAGGAGATTTCTTAGGAAAAATAAGAGATCGTATGAACACCATTCCCCTTAAGTATAAGGGAAATTTAATTACTGACCCTAAGGAATTAACATTTTTTCAGACAGCAAGTAGAACTGTAGCATTTTCTGATATCTTTCTTAGTAATTACATGGGTAATTTTCCAGCAATTGATGTCAAAAATATCAAAAGGAACTTAACAGCCAGATTAGGTACAGGAACACTGCACCATGTTCTGTAATGTATTCACATGCCATCTGGTACAGTTAGAAAAGGTACCAAGATTCCTCCCAAATAGAACTAAATGACTTCCAAGCTTATCCACTATTTAAGTTTATTACAGAAATACTGACAAAATGTATGACTCACAGGTCTATAGGTCATGACATGCAGCTGCCTTTTCCATGCCTATCAACCCAACTATTTCCTCACTTTGTCCCATGCTGTTCTGGAATGATTGGATAACATGTACTGCATCATTGTCCCAAAGAATATGATCCAGGGTGCTTACACCCATCTCTATGAAGTCATATTTTCTTATCTTTAATTTGAACTATACCATTCACAACTCTCATCTATGTTCCCCTCTCCTTTCTCTGTCCTTCCTCATCATATCCAGCCCTCTAATGTTCCTGTGACAAAGGGAGATACTTCCAGCCCAGCTAGCTGGAATTTTGTAAATAATTATATGTCATTGATGAATATCAAAATGATTTGTGAAATATGCTTGGGTTACAAATGTATTAGCACTGTATGTCATGTGTATATCAAACTGGTTTATACAGATGTGTGTTGAAAAGGTTTTTGCAAAGTGCTGTTTGAACTGTGACCACAGGGTGCCCTGCTGGATTAGAACATAAATGTGCATGCACTATTGTAGCCATTTAAAAGTATATATTTTAACAGTAGAAACTGGAATACAGGAGGTTAACTTCAGAAATATAGCTGAAATTAAATTACTTTATGGCTACTCAATAAAAGATGGTATCTTTCAGTTTTCAATGCAGCTAAACATAGACTCTGTGCTGAAAAGCTTTCTGTATTGCCTTCGGAGTGAACTAATTACTAGTTTTGAAATGTAAAGGAATGCAATTGTTTTATGACTTCCAGCATCTGCCAAAGATCTGAGATCTATGTATTTTTTACAGGTAGATGCTAAATACTGCAAGATTCCAAAAGTGGGGGTTTCACCTGGGATAGTCAAATGGCAAGAAATTATGTCATTCTACCAGCTATCCCAGCGGTAATATTTGAGATATTAATTTGAGAACTCTCATAGAGACACAGTGCATTCTGTATTGTCTTGGACCTGACAAGAACCATTCACCACAATGTCTGCCTTGCTCTTTAAGTAAGTTTCTAGAGTATAGTAACTCTCTTAGATATAGTCAGGAATATCGCAAAGCTTAGTTTAGATATTTTTCTTTATTTATTTGAGACTGTCCTGCAATGTTGTTTTAATATTTTTTGTGATTTTGAACTTGTCACTGTGAATATATACTGAGTATTTTCATGTTCTTTTACTATTTATTATAAAATATATTTAAACCTTTTACTGTGGCTGATCTGTCTAGAGATATTTAAGTTTTGAGAGTACATGCATATTTATTTGGTGACACTGTGTGGGCAACTCCTAACAGCCTTGTTCTTAGTCAAACTACCATTTGTATTAATATTAATATCATACAGTAAGAATGGACTCCCTTTGTTAAGGGCCTTAAAGGAGCTGATAAGGAGTTGGCTGGTGGCAGTGTTAACTACCTTATAGTGTGGGCAAAAGAGAGCATAGCTAGTAAACCTGTGCCAGCCTTTCCCATGTGTGTGTGTGTGTGTGTGTGTGTGTGTGTGTGTGTGTGTGTGTGTGTGTGTGTGTGTGTGTGTGTGTGTGTGTGTGTGTGTGTGTGTGTGTGTGTGTGTGTGTGTGTGTGTGTAAATCAAACCTCAAAGAGTGTGTGTGTGTGTGTTAGCTACTTGGGCAGGGACATGAAGCAATGGTTAGACAGAGAGGGTGCTGATGGTCTTGGCTTGGCCACTGAGATTTCAACTCTATAGCAGCACCAGTGGGAAGTCTTACTGGGGATCTGGAGAAAGAGGGAGAAACCAGTGCTGGACTGACTGTGGTCTCTGCGTGCTCTTAAGGAAAATTGCACTTGATGCAGAGAGCTGCATCTGGAAAAACTGTGTGTGTACCTGTTATCCTCCCAGTGTACATCCCCACTGTTGCCAGTGGTGAGAACTGAGGCTTCTTGATTACTGGTCCAGTGGTGGGGCATCACATTATTGGTTGGCAGTGGTGAGTTATCCACATACTGGGATTCAGTGGTGTGGATACTGAACTCCTGTAGCCTATAAAGAGTGGTCACTAAAGAAGGCGTTTGTACTCTCAAGCAGCCACACAGTAGACATTCAGAGTTTCATATCACAATAGTTTTATTTATTTTGTGTTAGCTTAAGTTAGTCAGGGAGAGCAGGCAAGGATGTCAGTATAGGAGTAGGGCAAGCTGACAAGGAGCCATTTGGCTAAGATGTGCCAAGACAAAGGACTGGTGTATGCCAACCTGACTAAAGCAGAAGTGACTGTAGCCTTGGTCACAGCTGCATCACAGACCAGCAACCAGGAGAACAATCAGACTGGCCTTGGGGATGTACAACTCTCAGAAAATAGACAGTTCAACTTTGCCTCAGAGGACTTAAAAATCTGTCTGGAGTTAAAGAGACATAAACTGGATGCCAAATGGTTGGAACTAGAATCAGCAGAGAGACTGCGGCATTTGGAGGCTGAAGAAAAGGAAAAACAGATGGCATTAGAATCAGCAAAGAGGCTGAGATGTCTGGAGACTCAAGAAAATGAGAGACTGAGATGTTTGGAGGCTGAAGAAAATGAGAGGCAGAGGCAACATGAAAAGGAAATGCTGACTGTCCACTAGGATCATGGAGGTAATCGGCAGGGCCGATGTTAGCATTTTGGGGGCCCCCAGCAAATGTCAAGTTGAGGGCACGTGGGCACTTCCAGCCTAAGTATCAACCTGTCACTGCCGCCCCTCCTGTACACACTTAGAGTTTATGCTGAAAACATGTAGGAGTAGTACACACAGACTAACCTGCAACTACAATGCTCTTACATTACAACAGGCCTATGTACCGCACTATTTTGCCCCATCTCTAAGATGGACATCCTCTAAAATGGACATCCTCAGTTACTGGAACTTAGATGTAACAGTGATACATTACAACAACTCTGTGTACAGGACTGGACTTAGGTAAAAAGGATTGCCTACTGTCTCAGCCCCCCTCCTAAGCACACACACACATCCTCCAGTGCTCCCCTTTGTTTCTCCCCATCTTGGGTTCCCCACACCATGCACATTACTTTTATCTTCCATTTCTCACATTTGACCTTTCTCTTCAGCTTTTAAAAGCAGCTATGACTTTATACATGCTCTGAAATTATTTTCATTTTTTTTTTTCTTTTTATGCAACCTTTACATCCAGTGAAGGCCTGAACAGAAATTATGATTAAGGAAAGAAATTCAGTGTTGCTTTTCAGCTTTAGTTTTCCTGGTATTCTTTCAACACACCTTTAACTCTTTAGGAAATAACTCAATTAAGCTAGTGCTCTCAGAAGCCATAGGGATTATATATGCTCTGGGATAGATTTTAGAGCATTTACCAACCTTTTAATCCAACAGTGACCTAAACAAAAATCATGAGTAAGAAAACGAATTTCAGTTTTTATTTTTTTTTACTTTCAGTGAAGACATAATTTGTAACCAAGGTTTAATGTCCAAAGCTGACAAAATAGTAGCTCACAATATACTAATTAGCCAATTGTTGTGAGAATACACAGATACTGCCTGGGAATACTGCCTGGCTCCCTAATCCTCCCAAAAAGACAGTCACTGCCTATGCATCCTGCTGGTATTAGATTGGGATGAAAGCAGCGGTTCAAATGGCCATCATCATTTATTTCAAGTGACTGCTGAATACATATACATACATAACATGCGTCTTCATACCTCACCCCTAACACCCAAATGCAGTCACCTTTATAAACGCCTGATGTGTGATTGTGAGGAAAGTGAAAAATAATGATTGCAGTAATGCATTCTGCTTTGTTGCTCCTAAACAGTACACTGCCCCTACAGAAGCTAAAGTAACTCTCTTTGTACACTTCTGAGTTTTGATTGAAAAGTAAAAGAAACAATCAGCACAGCCCCCACATAACCTACTTCCTATTGTCCAACAAATGCATGCTGATGATAAATGTGTTATTCTAGCAACTTTTAAGTGAATTAGAGTAATATTTAAAATGTGTTCCTCATCTGAACCTTTATTCTGCTATTATTTTGACACTGGGCAGAATTCTTCAGCAAAGGCATTGAGAGTAATAGTTTCTGGTGTTCTGTCATTATTTATAAAACTCCCTGAAAGAGAAACCATCCCTGAAGATCAGAAGCATTAGCGCTTCTTAATATCCATGATTTGCACTGAGATCAGATGCTCTGGGCTGCTGACCTCTCTAGTGCTTACCTTGCTCGTGGTCATTATCAGCTTTATCCTAACAGGGTCATATCACAGTCCTGTTTGGGTTAAAGAATGTAATCAAAAATTAACACATTTTCTTCTCCTCATTTTTCCCCAAACAAAAGCAGCTTTGTGGGGCCCCCACACAGTCAAGGATGATTAAGAGCCCCCCCTGCAACCACGGGTATTGCAGATACTTAAAGTTGGCTACGTTTTTAGTCTAAGTGGAGAGGATGTCCATCAGCAGGCTTTAACTAAAGCAGGGGCATTATGTCCATGGTAAAATATTAAATGAAATTCTCTTCATATTTATTCCATATTGGATCTCTTGTACCTCCAACCATTTCATGAAGAACACTTTCCTAAATATCCTGTTTATTAACCTCAAGTCTCACTTTACTATTCTGCAGCTGCTATAATGTCTACATAAGAACATTCAGAATAGACTACTCTTCTTTTTATAAAAGATTTTTCTACTTGTATCCATTTGCTCGCCAAGCATTAAATAGCAAAGAATGAGCTACTATATTCCTGGAAACGTCTCATCATAGTGGTAAATACTGGCATCATAACTGAAGGATTTCTACCTGCCACACATTTCAGTAGTACTCTCAGTTGTAGGAGAGCTTTTTACACTGCGGCATCAATTTGTTTATCAAATTTTATTCTTGTGTCACAAATTATGTATACATTATGTCACTGTTCAGTCACACTATCAGGTTTTATCACATTAAAAATATAAAAACACGTTTCACTCTAACAAACCTCATAATTACTGTCATCAAGGTTAACTACTGTTCATGTGGTCATAGGAAATTTCTAGGTAATCAGTCTGAAGATCATTACAAACCTAGCTAAAAAAATGTTCAAAAGTTCCCTCCAGCTTCAAGGAAGGCAAGATAAGAGAGCCCAGGGGAGAATTTGAGGCTGCCCATCTAATTATCTAGGTTTACCTGAAGGAGAAAAGGATGTTAGCTTGCTTGACATGTAGAGGAAGTCGGTTCCAGAGTTGAGGGATATGTTGAGATATGAATCTGTCACACCAATGTGTCTTATTTATCTGTTAATGAAAGTTAACCAGGCATTTGAAGTACCATTTGTTCTGTGAAGGAGTAAGAGGTCAAAAATGTTGGATCTTTCGAGGCTTGAAGAGCTAGGTTCAGATCTCTGTGAAGTAGTCTTTAAGAGACTAATTTCCAGTGTATCCTCATAACTTCAATTTTTAAGACATTAATCTTATTAGTTATGAATCTCTTGAGGTCTCACAAGTTGAGTGATATGTTTGGACAAACACATGTCAAAAGGTGTGTTACATTCAATACTGGGCCTGATGAGATAAAAGTAAAGGGGAAATAAGACTTCTTTGAATCTGGTGTATATGTATTTGGAAATTAGATGAGCCAAATAGAAGGCTTTCTGAACTACTCCAGAGACATGATGGTCAATCAATAAGGAGTTATTAACTACTGAGGGGGTTTGTCATCTATGTTCTTTTAACCAACACAATCTATGCTATTTTTTTCACATTAAATTTAAGACCATTGTTCTTGTACCACTTAACATGATCTAAGCAATACTGCAGCAATTGTGAGTCAGTAGAAGACTTAATAACACCATCCAGTTTACAATCATCTGCAAACTTGATAAACCATAAACCAGGAGTGTTGGCCTGAAGGTCTGAGAAATGGATGCCAAATATGAGAGGACCCAACCCTGAGCCATGTGGTACACCATTGGTAATTGTTTTACTTTCAGAAATGGCATCAACAACACTAACCACATGAGTTCTGTTAGATGACCAGTTAGCTATCCACCCCACAACATAAGGATTTATATTCAGATTTACAAGTCTGTCAATAATGCGCTTTCATGGGGAATACTGCCGAAGGCCTTGACCAGGTCCAGATATGCTATACATATATATATATATATATATATATATATATATATATATATATATGGCATTACTACTATCAACTGCTTCAGTTGCTTTGTAAAAGACATTAAGAAGGAGTTAAGAAAGACTTTCCTTTGACAAAGCCAAACTAATGAGGGTCCAGGGTTAAAAGATTGTTGATGTTCAAACTAATGAGGGCTGAGGTAATATGCTCCATAGCATTACATATGAGGCTAATGAGACTAATAGGTCTATAGTTATCACGGTCTATGTTTGAGTCACCCCTGTTTAATGGCATTACAATGGCTGTTTTCCAGGCTTCAGGAATGTAACTAGTGGAGAGGGCTGAGAGAACTTGTTCCATAGTCATTAAAGGGGGTGGCTGTGATTTTGGAATATGGGGAATAGCTATAATTGTGGGTGGAGTAAAATTTGCACTAAATTTGTCAGCTAGGATATTAGTATTTGCTTTGGGTTAGAGTGTGCAGTATAATTATATACTAATTATAAACTCTGAGCTTTGTTGGGTGTTAATTCCAAGCTTCTTGACATAGCTAAAGTATTTGTAGCTATCTTTGGTTTAAGTAGCTGTTTTAAGTTCAGTACTCAGTGGTGAGCTTTCCAGTGGTTCCTTTAAGCTCTTTATAAGTTTGCTTAAGTGTGCTGTTTAGGTAGGTCAAATAAAACCTCATATAAGCATTGTGATGTATTTCTCTTGTATAATTTATTTGTATTGGCAATCCACAACAGGAATTGCTTTTTTAAATATCCTCATTATATGTGTTGCGGATAGGGACTGCCTTATCAATAAAACTATTTAAGTTGGAGTAGAAGTCAGAGGCAATTGCAGCAGTTTTGATCATGGAATCCATTGGAGGAGGATTACAGTAAAATTTATTTAGGTCATCCAGTATATGAAGAAGGTTTACTTTTGAGAAGTCCCTATACATAGGGGTAGTTACAGGAGAAGTATCACTGGTTATAAAGGAAAAGGTCACTAATTTATGGTCTGATTTAATAAGGCAGGATAATACATATTGAGATATGCAAGAAATGGCCATATTTGTGATGACTAGATCAATGATATTGTGGCTCCGAACAGGATGATTAACTCTTTGTAAATGATAGATAGCATTTATAATGTCATGGACATGATGGACATGACGAACATGGGCAGTGTAGGTCAGACAGTTTATTTATGGATAGATGAAGTTCCCAGTAGAAGCACATTGGGTTTAATGGAGGTTTCAAGTAATGTGTTAAGGTAACTATCATGATCAGAAGGGAATAGACAGGGGGGGGGGTGATGATATCCTTGACAAATACTGATACTCCCCTACAATTGACAGTGGGTCTGAAGGTGTGATAGGCACTATACCAAGGAAGAGAGGGAATTATTTCATTCCTCTGAAACCATGTCTCTGTAACTACATGTGATGATTGGGGAGAGATGGCCGAAGGCTGCTAGCCTAGTCAAATAGAATTTGATACATAATTCTATCAACTGTATAAGTAAATGTAAAATACAGGCTTGTGTTTTTAAATGTAAGAAAATACTGTAAAATGTGAACTTCAAGATTGTAGAAACATTGCCATCTGCTGTAAGGAAAACCAAGTCAAGTATTTCAAATGTGTCTTTTTAAGTTGAAAAGATCTTATGAATCTGTTTAATGTTTTACATGTCGTTTCCAGTGTGTCTGGATGAAGGTTTCATGCCCATTGTTTTAAGGCTAAAGTTATGACCAGAATTTAGATGTGGAAGGTGCTTTATTGCCCTAGGTTCTGTTAGAATATACATATGAAATGCCTTGTATTGTAAGTTCTGAGCAGGTGTTAGATTGCTAAATAATGCAGTTTGCAGTCTGAGAACTCAGACCAGGTGTTAAGATGATGCAATATGAATACTGGAAAAACCTAAGTGTCAAAATGATGTAATTTGGGAAGGGTCTTAGAGACATGTTTGTTAGTAATGTTTAAATACTATTTCTCACAAAAGACTCAGAGCATTTTGATCTTGATATCCAACTTAACAACACTCTGCCTTGTGCTCACATGTAAGTTTTAGCACTGTGATTTCTTGTAGCAATAGTTAAAGCTAGTAAAGATCAATTAGGTGTTTTTATTTTAAATCAGACTTGTTCTACTGTATTATTTTAAGTTTCTATGTGATCTCTGAACTCTTAGATATCTCTGTGGTGTAGTAGTTTTGTCTTGTGTTTTAATTATTTATTATTAAATACTTTTAAAACCTTCTACCTGTGGCTGATTTGTGTAGAGATAATCTCTAGAGTACATTGCATATTTATAGAGGTTATTGTAATAGGCCACTCTAAAGTAAGCCTTGACTGTTAGTCATACTACCATTGGATATTAATATTGCACAGTAATAATTGGACACCCTTTTAAGGGCCTTTTAGTAGCTGACATTATTAACTAGGTGGTGGTGGTAATTGCTACCATATAGTCTGGGTAAAGGGGCACAGTTGGAGAATCTGTGTCAGCCTTTCCCAGGAGTGTCTGTGAAGTTGTATAAATACTTATCTCAAAGTGTGTGTGTGTGTGTGTGTGTGTGTGTGTGTGTGTGTGTGTGTGTGTGTGTGTGTGTGTGTGTGTGTGTGTGTGTGTGTGTGTTGTGTTAGCTACTTGGCAGGGACACGAAGCACTGGTTGGACAGAGAGGGTACTGGATGTTTTAGCTTGCCCAGTTAGGCTGAGACCTGGACCCTATAGCTGTGCCAGTGGGGAGTCTTATTGGGGACCTGGTAAGCAAGGGAGCAACCAGCCCCAGACTGACTGTGATCTCTGTGTGCACTTGGGAAATTGTACTTTACTGTGTGTATTAGTCATCCTTTACTCTTCTATGAGACAACCTCCCTGGTGTTAGTGGTGAGGATTGAGGCTCCTTGATTGCTGGGCCAGGGCACGGTCGTCACAAGTGATGGCAGTGGTGGGATCTACATCACATACTAATTGGCATGTAGTGGTGTGGGGTAGAGCGAATTCCTGTAGCTTATGTGCAGTGATCTCTGATAGTGTTTTGTACTCTAAAACAGCCACGCAGTGTATACTCAGAGTTCAGATGACAATTGTTTTATTTCTTTTGTTAGCTTAGTGTTAGTCAGGGTGAGCAGGCAGCATGTCAGCAGAAGAGTATGGAAAGCTGACAAGGAGCCAGCTGGTGGAGATGTGCCAGGCTAGGGGACTGGTGCATGGAAACCTGACTAAAGCAGACCTGATTGCAGCCTTGGTTACAGCTGCATCAAAAAAAACAGCAGCCTGGAGGACAATTAGTCTGACAGTGGAGATACAATATATTCAAAGACTGGACAGCTCAATCTTTTTGCAGTGGACTTAAAAATCCATCTGGAGCTAAAGAGACTTGAGTTGGAAGCCAGGCATATGGAACTAGAAGCAGCCAAGAAAATGAGGAGTCTACAAGCTGAGGAAAATGAATGGCAGAGGAGGCATGAGAGGAAAATGCTGACTCTTCGCCAGAGTCATGAAGGTAATGGGGAAGGGAGCAACCAGACCCCAAAAGCAAAAAAAGTCAGTAAATTTCTTCCACAGTTTAAAGAGGGGGATAATTTTGATAACTTCATTCATATGTTTGAGTGGGTATGTAAACTGTATGAAGTTGACCAAAGGCTCTGGGTATGGTTCCTGACCCCCTTACTCCATGGTAAAGCTGTAATTTCTTTAGCAAAAATGCAAGACATTTATTAGAATGTTTTGAGCTAACACCTGAAATGTAGAGGAAAACATTTCGTAAGCATAGACGCAAGGCAGATGAAAATGTATCTGAATATGTTGTTGAACTGAGCACTTATTTTCATAGCTGGGTGAGTGGATGTCAAGTCATCACTTTTGAAGGGCTGGCAGACCTTTTAGTAAGGGAACAAGTCCTTAGCACTTTAGGACATGAGGATCTGGTTGGCTGATAAACAGTGTGCTATTTCAGAGGAGTTGGAGAAGAAGGGAGACCTATACCTAGCAAGCAGGGCAGCCCTGCACAGGAAAGGGACACCCAGTACTGCTCATGGGTCTAAAGGAACCCATGGTGGGCAGCACAGGCTGCCCCAAAAGAATCTGCCAGTAGCAGGGGAAGCCACTAGTCCAGGTACACGTCCAGGAGCTAGGAATAAATGTTTTGAATGCAACCACTGGGGCCATGTGGCATACAGATGTCCACGGAGACAAGGTGGGGAACCAAAGGTGAGAGAGCCAGTAAGTGGGAAAGACAAAATGCCAACAGTGGGTTGTCTTGAGACAACAGGGATATGGAACTACCATCCTGCAGATATCCTGAGAGGGAAGGATTTGGATGAGGCAGTACCATGTACTTATGCAGTTAAAAGCAGTCAGGCTAGGAGACAAACATGTGAGTCTGGTAGCCTGGGGGAGACCCAACCAGACTGCATACTTGCAGCCAGGACTGCTGAGGTGGTTACTTCAGGGAGTGAGCTACACTGTAACAGTGAGACTGAATGTGAGCCACATGCTGGGCCAGGGTACGGTCGTCACACTACACATATAAGAATTTGATCAGCTAAAAGATAGATTCAAGTTTGGGCATTTTTTTGTTAAGACTCCCAGCCCTGAATACAGTCACAGTAATGTGTTTCAAATTAAAATTTACTAGGCTGGAAGATCCATCAGATAGCCTCTGCGTAAACAAGCCATTAAGGATGCAGCAAAGGCTTTGTCCAGAATGTGAAATCCTTGGTAAGAGAGGTGCAGGCCATACCTGGCAAAGCAGGAAGGCTTGTCAGTCAACTCATCCTAAGCTGACACCTACTGAAGCCTGAGGAACGGCACCAGCTACATAGCCAGTTACCTGAATTTCAGCATCAATGTGGGTGATGGCAAAATACCACTCACTCAAATTCTGTATTCTGTATTAGTTTGTCACTGAAGTTGTTCAAATAACTCCTGCATTTTCATCCACTCCCTCATTTTAACTGTGCACATTGCATTTGTTATCATGTTTCATGCAACATGTATGCTTCATAATATGTAGGCTAGCTATATAAACAGCAAATAGCATAGGTCCCAAAAGATAACCCTGTGAGACTCCCCTGTTTACATTTCAGAAGTCACCAGTTTTATTCCATATCCTGACTCTCGTCTTCCTACCAGTTAGACAGTCCTGAGTCCTTCTGACTCAGCAAGTTTCATCCAATAGATAAAGGATCATTCAACAGAATCAAAATCTTTACTCAGTCTAGAAGGACAATATCTACTTATATCCCCTTACTGTACTCAAAAGTAATTCCCAGAAGTACATATGTTGCCATTGGAGCTTCTGTCCTGTAAGTATAATTTATTCATTGTAGTTTGATAACCTGATAGCTGGTCTGGTAAAAAAATATCCTTTTTAGCCATAACCCTGGCTTCAGAGAAGCAACAATATATATGGGAAAACTAGTTGTACAGGAAAGATATCGGCATACAAATTACTAAAATAGACCATTGTCATAACTTCTTATGTAAGATCCATGTCAAAGATTACTTTGCATTCTTATTAATAGTAAGAAAACATGATTCAAGTGGGTATTGCTTGTTTAAACTTCAGTTTATTAAGTTAAAACAAAAGATGAGTGCTTTCATCTTTGTCAGAGCTTCATCAGATCTAAGTTATATATAGCAGTAACAAGTGATATATACTTTTCTATTTTCCATATAAAAAGCCATGTAAATTACAGTGAAGGTGCTTTAATCTTAGAGCACTTAAACAGATTATATTCAATGACAGTGATCTGAACAGTAGTGCATTAATAGTTTGCATCTGTATTAAGACTGGTATAATTTACTCCTCATCTGTAGGTGCAAAGTCCTTGTGTATCCTGCTGTTGATCAGTGGGTGCTAAGTATAATGTAGAAAGGAGACAGTGCTAAATTAGAAGATTTGTATCAACTATCTGAATCAAACCACCAGCTTTCTGCATTTCACACAGCCTCACCTCTGCAGTCTTCTTAGATATGCAGATTGCTAAAGACTTGGACCAAAGTAAAATGGACACAAATCTTACAGAAAACCTACTAGAGTAAACCTCCTGCTACATAATAAGAGTTTCCATCCCGCCAGGACAAAATATAATGTTATTAAGTCCCAGGGCTACTGGTTGGCTAGGATCACCATGAAAAAGGAACCCTTCCTTAAGAACCTAATTGGTCTTGAAAATGTTTTTTTGGTGAGGGGATATGAAAGCAATATGTTAAGAAGCATTCTGGAACCTATAATTGAACTAAAAAGTACAAATTCACCAGCACTTAACAGTCTTTATAGGAGGGTTTTAAAGAAATCTATGGACAACAAATCTAAAGACAGCTGTATCTTGACTTTTGCTGTTGACTATTACATCATCATTAATATTACTAGAGAAAATTGGGCCATAATTACTGAAAGCTTGCATCTAATGGACATCCTTGGAGAAGCTCCTTCCTTTGTGTATAGAAAAGCCAGAAACATCGGGAGTTGGGTAGAGGGCTGGCCGAGAACATTGGATACATGCACCAATAAATGTGGAGTCAACTGTTTTTTTGTCAGCACATAGAGGAAAGAGACATGTTTTTTCTGCCTTATTTAAAGAAACTGATTAAAACCAATGCAAAAAGTGACTGTAACTCAATGTAGGTGGTTTATAGGACAAGCTGCAATGGCTGTGAAGCATTTTATGTGGGAAAATGCTCAACAGACTTAAAAGAAGGACTTCTGGCCATCTTTCCAAAATTACAGCTAAATGCAAGAATAATGCACTGGCTCAGCACCTGCAGCTTCACAAAAGACACACTGACTTTAAATTTCAAATTATTGATCATGTGGACCTTTTAGAACTGGAAGAAGACATTCCTAATCTTTTAGAAAAATTGAAACTACTGTGGCAGCTGAAACTGAACTCTTTTAGAAAATCGGAGCTTAATTATTATTGCTCCATAAAAAGCATACTAGAACTCCGAAAACTGCCCCACTGTTTAAAATACTATTAAAAGTCTGATATGGGACTGATTTAATGCTGACATTTTACACGCTAATAGTATACATGCTAATATTGGTATAAACAAATATCAAACATTGTAAATATTTTACAATGAAAATAACTGACATTGGTACTGTTTTCAGATACTTTTACTCATTTAAACTAAGTGCTATCTTACTTAGATGCCCCAGGTCTCTTACTTAGATGCCCCAGGTCCCCAGGGCCTTAATGCTTTATTTTTAACATGTTTCACTATTTCCACCTTAGCAATTATAGCTATGGTTTTCAACCTACGTAGCTGTTCACTTGTAGATTTATACACATGTTCATTAATATTATGATATGTTTTTTACACACAAACCTGATGAAGTATTTATTTGGTACAAAGATGATCTTTTTTAAAAGTGTTTCAGTTTATAAGTTACTAATATTTATTCTGATAGATGTCTAGTGGTAGATCTTTTTGTTAGTTAATTAGTCATTTTGTTAGTGAGTTGGTTTCTTAATAAAGTTTGAATTAGTAAGTTAGCCTTAATAAGCTGTGCTCATATTATATATTTTAATATGTCTCTATCTTTTTAGTTCCAGTTCTACGGTAGCACAGTCTCAATTTACACTATGGTGTTGAGGGAAGGGGAACGTGGTTAAAGGAATGAGTTTAATGCTTTTATTGCTCTTAACAGAATCACCCACTGTAACCACTTTCTTGCTCCAAATAACCTGATTATATATAAATAATGAATGTCTTCAATGCTTTTCATTATACTCAACTAGGATCGCTTGTTTGTGTGTTTCAATAAAGGATATTCTATTTTTAACTCAACTGTAGACTACCTACTATTTTATTGTTTTGTAGCACGTATTTTAAAGTTCGATTTTTATTAATGAACTAGGTGCATAACATATTTCAAGGAGTGAACTTCACACCCTCTACACTGCAAAGTTTCTGCTTGGTTTGTTAATGTTAACATTTTAACTCTGATTTTTATTTAATATGTGTGATGCGTGCTGTGTTGAGCCAAAACAATGCTTGTCTGCCCATTGTGAGCTGCTACTAAGTTGCTTCCTGTAGTGCAGGTTTCATTTCCACAGCCTTGGTTTGTCTACTGTGTGACGAATAAAGTCAGTTCCATAGACAGCGCTCCTGTTCATCCCCTGAAAAGGGACACTTGCATCCAGTGAGCTATCCCAAGCTGTTAGCAAATGTTTATTACACATTATATTTGAATCCTTGCACCCTTCACATAGCTACTAATTAATGCATCAGTATAAGCAGTTTGACTACGAATCCAAGCATGCCTCTTGTAGTTTAATGGGTTCCCAGACGTGCTTTCAATAAATGTGAGTTTCAAGGGAAGAGACGTTACTTTTGCTAATACTGTCTGTTTTCGATGTGAAATGTGATAGTTTTTTTTCTATTTGTTTTGCTTAGCAAATCACTTTGTTTTTGCTGTAAAATTTGAAATAAACATTTTAAATTAAATTCAAATGTCTGGAATCACTGAAAAGTAAAGAAGGGAAATAGTATGCAGATTGGCAGATTTGAACTGTGTTTTAGGCTACTTAGAGAGAGTTACCCAAGTATTGGGATATTTGCATGGCTGGTAGGGCAGTCCATTACCCTATCAAGGGCCCTATTAGACCATGAGGCTGCTCTGGTCAAGAGTATTTAGTAACTATTCAGAACCTCCTTTTCAGTCTGGGTTTTGAAATTAACTGACAAAAACCTTTTCATATCCCTTCTCACAGAATTGTATTCCTGGGATTTCTGATAGAGTCTGGCTGAGAAAAATATTTTTTTTCCTCCAGGCAAAGCAGAGATGTTGCATCAGTTCCTCCAGAACTTCTGATTTGAAAGCCAGGTACCTGCAATGGAATTTCTCGGGATATTAGGTACATGATGTACATGCATTGTCATGCTTCCTCTGGCCAGATTATATATATATATATATATATATATATATATATATATATATATATATATATATATATACATATGAGAAAGTTAGTCTGGACTCAGCATTTTCATTGTTTATCTTTTCAGATCCATGTTTCGGGATTGGAAGAAAGGAGATTCTCTGGTGGGTAGACCAAAACTCCTAAAATCACGGTCTCATTTCTTTTCTCCCTTTGAATTCCTTACAGCTAGAGCACATGGAAGGTGTCCAAAAGCTTTGAACTCTGTCCAATGGCAGGGGTTAGGACCTAAACAGCTTAGGCATTCAAACAGCTACTGTTTATGTTTACTTACTCAACTGCACTTTCTCCTTCCTATACCCATCAGACACCCTTTTCCTTAACTATTACATTCTATTTTTCTTATCAGAATTTTAATTTCTTCTGAGATTCCTGCATTCTCTTTCATTTCTGATTGTTCTATCCAGACCATATTCAACATATATCTGTCCCTTATTTCTACCACTCTACAAATGAAAACCTACATCACCTTATTTGGCCCTGCAGTAATTAGTATATCAGTCCAGTTCCACTTTCACATTTCTCTTCGTGTCTAATTCTAATTTTCATATTTCCATAAATACAGTGGCCCAGAATCATGCACACCTACACTTCGCACTAAGTTTGCATGCACATCACGCAGTGACAAGCTTGCTAACTGGTATTTATAAAACAGCTCTGCAAACTGCTCCTGACTTAAAAACAAGGGTGTGCAGAATAGGCTAATCAAAGCATAAGTAAGTGAAAAGCACGGTAATGAAGCAAATCAACATGGTAGAGCAATTCAGACAAGTATAAAACATGTTTCCTCTTGAATTCAATTCCAATACTCTTTGGAATACAGCCAAGAACATACTTTGAAGAAAATGTTAGTGGTTGCCAGGTCTGTCATTAACCTGTAAGTACAACATGCTTTAATACAAGGTGCTGCTGCTGCCAGACTTTAGCCTGGAAGGAGAATAGTCTTCTGACTATGTTTGACTTATTATGGACTTCATGATACAGCAATTGTAGAGTGCTACACAATGGACAAGGACCTCTTAGAGGAAATATGCAAACTCTTCCACCCTCACCTGAAGACCCTGGGAAATCTTTGAGAAACCATTCTAGGAGAAACCAAGGTATGTATAGCATTATGTATACTAACTAAAAGCACTTTTTAGAGACCCTCAGGGGATATATTAGGGGTGTCACAGGCCTCAGCCTCCAGAATATTACATCAATTTCTAAATGTAATGTTACAACATGTAATGGATCATATCTGGTTTCCACATACTCCAGAAGAGAGAACTACAACCATGCAAAAGTTCAATGCCATAGCACACGTCCCTGAGGTTCTGGGGACCATAGCCTGCACACACATCAAAATAAAAGCCTCACTTGGTAAACATGGAAGGATTTACATCAACAGGAAAGGATACCGCTCTACCAATAGTCAGGTAGTCTGTAATACCAAAGGGCTCCTTTACAGTGTGTGTGCAGGTAACCCTGGCAGTTTTCAAAACTCACACATATGGCACACCTGTGATCTGTATACAAACTTTGTTAAGGGGTGACTTTCCATAAGGCCATTTAGTGGATATGCAGGTTATGCACTGGAACCTTGGCTTATGACATCCATGAAAATCCCCCACAACCCCATTGAGCAAAAATACAATGATTCCCATGCTCAAACCAGGAATATTATTGAGTATGTATTTAACTTGCTCAAATTAAGATTCCAGTGCCTAGACAATTGTGGTGGTTCCTTGCAGTATGCCCCAGACACCTCAGCCAAAATAGTCACAGTCTTTGCCACACTGCACAATATAATTGCCAGGAAACAATGGCAACAAGAACAACAAGGCCAAGGACCACAGTTCCAAGCAGCACAGGCAGAGCCATCGGGATTAGCAGACACATATGAGGAGTCTGAGGAAGAACCAGCAGCTGTAGATGATCCTGTTAGATACAGGCATGAAAACTATGCTATGGCCCTGGCTAATAGGCAGAGGATAGCACACACACTCAATACTTAAATGAAAACTTAAAAAGCTATGCATATGCAAATAGTAACAGTGATATGCAAAATTAACTGTCTTTACTTACCCATGTAATGAGTGCATTCTGAGCATCAGACAGAGGAAAACACAGAAGAAACAACTTGTACCAGCAGCGTTAACCAAGGTAAGTGATGAACCTATAAAGAAGATATAGAAACAATTACCCTCATATGCAAGTATCATACCTCAATAAGATAAAATATGGCTCATCTGTAAAGGAATGTCAGCAGTAACTCATGAGTGACATATGCCACAAGTACTAATCTTCCTCATATTGTGCATCATGCATTAAAGTTGCTCTCTGCCAATGACAAACCTGTTAAGGCTGAACAAATGTGTAACTTCTTCGGTAGCTTTATTAAGAGTGAATCCAGTGTAGGAAATGAAAATGTTACCATTTGGGATACACTTTGTTGATGTCAGGCATATACAACAGTCTTAACACTGTTGGTCTAACATGTAATCTTCACATTGCTATTAGTTATATAAAAATGTTATCACATCTTCATATCCTCAGATAAATGTTGCAATAAAGGCGTGTAACATTAGCTGAGTATACTTCACATAAAAAACTGCTATGCCTTCTAGACCAAGACAAATGGAAAACTTAAGACATCATACAGTGTTATCCAAAATATAAGCCATCACAACTGTTTAAATAATTTTTTGTAAAGAAACATCACATACCTTGACATGATTTGTATGAAAGTCCAAAAAAAAAATAATGAAACTGCAACAGTCAAACAGCAGTATCTCAAGTTGGTGAATTCAAACTGTCTCCCTACTATGAAACAAGTGCCTTAGCACCACTTTCTGCTTATATTGTGCAGATTAACCCCTCTGGACACTGTGAATATGTAAATCAGGTGTGAACTTATTATCCTTCATGAATCACATAATCTGTTCGAAGTGCTGGTAAGATAAACATGCCCCTGGATTCAATAAACTCTGTGTAGGTTCCGCAGAGAGCCTACACGGAGTGTTTTCATGTACACGATATTGCTCATCAAGTGGTATTGTGTCATGCATATTAATTATGTGCGTCATGGTAAGCAACATGTCGCAGCTCCCACCAGTGCTACTGGATGTGAAACCTGTAGTCTGAATGCAGATCGTACTTCCCGACCTTTTAGTGCAAGAAATCTGGGCAAAGACTAAACTAATGCAGGGGCCAAAGGGCCAAAGGTAGGGACACATTTATTATATTGTTCTGATAACCATAGAAAGTAGGTAGACTAATAGGATTTGTATTAGCAATCATTTTCTGAAGGATATGAAGTACAAAACTGAAATGTATGTCATTATGCATTGACATCAGTCTTCAGTCATTTTCCAGAAAACCACACATTTTACAAGGAACAGCCCAAAAATATGATGCAAACATCTGGACATTCTGAAACCAGAGATAATCCCCGAATCCAGGAGGCAGCAGGGCAAGGCTACCCACAGTAGTATAGTCAAAGGCACAGTCCAATGTTCGATCACTAAAAAAGTTGCCAAGACCGGTTAATCACCAGAAACACTTTATTCAAAAATAACCACAAGTGCTTTCATCTCTGTCAGTCCAGAGACTTTATCAAGATAAGAGACAGAACAGTAAGCACACAATATATAAACCCAACCCCAATTAACACCTCTTGCAAGACTGTTAGATCAATTAGCCCTGCAGAAGCATTATGCATCATCATCTAAAACATTTATTTAAAAGGATTTTTCTCGGAACCATCCCTGCAAGATATACAAAGTGGATAAATCCATCAGTCAGCACTCCTAATAAAGGCAAGCCAGATGGTGTATGACAATAAACCCACACAAAGAATATATATAATTAAAACTAGCACAACATAATAAGATCAGATGCTAAAAAAAGTAATAAAATACATTTAATACATTCAAATCACAAAAATAAAAATCACAAAAAAATCAAAGAATGTAGTCATCTTTCCAGTGCCCTTAACTTTAGAAAACAAGCTAGAGAAAATGTCATTCAAGCCTGGTCAGCAAGTTGCATTCAGTCTTCACTGCCATAATGCCTCCATTTTTTCCAATTGCAGAGGCCATGGTCCCGCCCTCGGATCCCTCCTTAACATGTCAATAATAACAAACCTGAATGAATGACCATCATGGTCAGTGCAGTGCCTAGCTAGGGCATTTGTTTTATTTTTCAATCTGATGTCCTTCACATGTTCATAGATTCTATTCCTGAGTTTCCTCTCAGTTTTTCCTACATAGAAGCAGGGACATTGTATGCAAATGGCACAGTACACCACCCTCTCAGACTGACATGTAAATCTACCCTTAAGTCTAAGAAGCTGGCCATTAATGGTCACCATTGAGCCATCCAAAATATATCCACAATGGTTACAGGCCCCACCTTTTCTCATAGTACCTTTTACCGGTTCACCCTTGTAATTTTCAAGTACGTTTTTCAAACATCTGCTCTTCTTATACACAATAACTGGGGCACTACTAATACATTTCCTCATCTCATCACAGGACAAGATGACCCAGTTTTTAAATAAAATAGCCACGATTCGCTGACTGTCAGAGCTGAAAGTTGTGACAAAGGCTGACCTAAAATTTCTGATGGTTCCTACATCTGGTCTTCCATCACCAACATTACAAGAAATTATCCCCTGAGGTTCAGTGCCTGAACCCATTGGTTCAAAACGGTCATGAGTTTCCTTGTCCCTGGATAGAATCTCTCCGAAATGACCCCTTTCCCTCTTGTTGACAACCTCCATCATGTGCTCCTGGATTAAAGTGGGGGGATATCCTCTCCTCAAAAACATAGCCTTCAAGATATCACACTCATTCAAAAATGACTCAAAAAGTGGCACCATATGTGCCGCTCTAACAAATTGCCCCTTGATAACTGCCTTTTTCTGTTAGAATGGGTGTGAGCTGCTGAAGTGCAAGAAGCTGTTTGAGTAAGTTTCCTTTTTGAGTATCTCAGCAATGAAGGACCGAGAAACAGTGTCCTTAATTAATCTCACATCTAAGTAGGGAATTTCATTTCTCCCTACCGTGTGTGTAAACCTCAAAAAAGTGGTCGACCCGTTAATATAAGTCAAAAACTCACAAACCAGCTCTGAGGGGCCATCCCACAGAATAAAAATATCATCCAGGTAACAGACATAGGTCTTACAAAAGGAAAAAAAATAAGACTCAAACAAAAACCTCTTTTCCCATTCAATCATCACCATATTTGCAAAAGTACCCCCACACGGTGAGCCCATCGCCACCCCATCTGTTTGCAGGAAGAACTCATTGTCAAATAAGATGCAATTGCTCTTTAATACCATTTCAAACAACTGTTCATAAACATTAATCCTACCTTGGGACACCCCTTTAGAGAGTAGGTAGTCACAAACCCATTCTAGTCCAATATCATGGGGTATTACCGTGTAGAGGTCCTTTATGTCCACCATAATGAAAAACCCGGTTTCCATGTAACCGAGATTATTGATCCTTTCCAAAAAGTCCCAGGAGTCCTTACACATAAACTTTTCACTCCCCAGCAACGATTTCAATTTGATGTAAAAAAATTTAGCTATTGGGTAGGTGATGGACCCTCGCCCATCCACAATTGATCGCATAGGTGGATTCAAAAGGCTTTTATGAATTTTAGGCAAGCCGAAAATAGTGGGAGTTTTTGGGTGGGAAACTGAAAACTCAATGAACATATCATTCAACTGGTCTCTAACTTTGCGATATACCCCATTAAGTTAATTTAAAGAGGGTTAATTGATCTAGCAGTTTTGCAAGAGGTGTTAATTGGGGTTGGGTTTATATATTGTGTGTTTCCTGTTCTGTTACTTATCTTGATAAAGTCTCTGAACTGACAGAGATGAAAGAGCTTGTGATTATTTTTGAATAAAGTGTTTCTGGTGATTTACCAGTCTCGGCAACTTTTTCAGTGATCGAACATTGGACTGTGCCTTAGACTATACTACTGTGGGAAGCCTTGCCCTGCTGGCTCCTGGATTCAGAGCTTATCTCTGGTTTTAGTTTGTGTTTTTTACCTGGTTTGTCCTGTGGATTTGTTTGTGCTTATGGCTTCTGAAGGCCAGGATATTGCCTAGTAGGGTATATTCTTCTCACAGGAAGCGAGCAATACCATTCAGACAACTCGAACTGATAATGAAAGTATTTTATTATTTTTAACTCGCATTTCAGAGTGACTTGATAGGACTGAAACACAGCAGCAGTCGCTCGTTTTCACAAGGAATCAGCTTGCATCTCAGGAGGCATGTATTATGCAGGAAGCTCCACCTAATCAGGAAGTTTTGGCTTCCAACAGTGCTGTAAGTGGTGCCATTCAATGGTTGTTGGGGGAAGAATCGCTGAATTTGCCTGTTAGACCAGGTGTTCATAATGATTCCAGTTCGCATTTGAGTGAGCATGAGGTAGGACTGCAAGGAGCTTGTAGAACTGAATGGGGCTGGACTTGTTCAATCTAGTTGCCCCAATGTTTCCCATTTCTTACAGGATGAATGTCTATACAGAGATTCAAGTGTTAGAGAAGAAGAGGCGGTGAGAGACCAGGACTATGTTTTTAATTTACAAAAACTGGACTATTTACTACTAAAAATCAAAAAACTACAGTTGGATAATGTTTATTTCAAAGAGTGTGTCAGGTTAGGCATTGTGCTTAAGGGTTTACGCATGTGGTGTTACCTGATGGGCTTAGTAGCCAACTCTTTGTTGCATAAAGAATTACTTGAACTTTTTAATAAGCATGGGATGGAATACATGGAGTTGGTTATCAAACATAATGAGATACTACTCTCTGAACTTATTAAAGAAGCTACTGCTTTAGATAATTGTAGAGGATGCCTTGCATTTAAATAACTTGTTTGAATACAATAGAGTGTTCAGAAGTATAGAACACTAGACTAACATCATTAAGAAAAGGAAGATCAAAACAACTGACCATGATAGGTTGCAGTACAGGAATGGTAAAGCCTACCCCAAACCCCCTAAATCTCAGAGCTGGGGAAGGGGATTAAACAAATTTGATAATATTAATTCTGCAAATATGAATAATGGTTTGTGTGAGAATGATACTGTTTCCCCCCCTTTTTGGAGGAAAGGGATTTAAACCCTCTGAGGAGGTCAGAGAGGCTGAGGGACCGCAACAACAGTGAGGGGTTTCTTCAGGTGAGTATGATTGTATACAGGAGTTGGGGCAGGCGCAGACCACAGCAGACGATGGGAGGTCGGATTTCAGTGGTAGAATTGGGTCATCAGGTCGTAGTGACCGATACTTGTAGAATTTTTCAGAATTCAACTGGGGATTTTAATGTATTTAATTTTTCATAATTTAGTATAGAGATGATCGACTGTGACCTATTGGCTAGGGGCTTGACTTTTGTGCCCATAAATAATTTTAGTTTGGTCAGCACCCTAGTGGATTTAAAACATTTCGTAAGGAAACTCAATTTGAACTCCTATTTTCAGTCAGTGGAATATGTAGGTCATCCTTTAGATATATCAAGCACTTTCAACCCTCCGTTACATCCCTCTTTACAAATTTTTGAAAGAATCTGTGAAATAGATATGAGAAACATTCCCAGGCAGAAACCTTTTTTGAATTTGAGTGAGGCTGAAGAAGTAAGCCTTAAAAAACTGAGAAGTAACCCGGATGTTAGAATTATCAAGCCTGGTAAGGGTGGGGGGATGGTGGTGATGGACACTGCAGACTATAACATAAGGATAAAGGAGATGCTTAATAATGTCCATTACAGAAAAATTTCTTTAAATGAACTTAATGGGGTATATCGCAAAGTCAGAGACTAGTTGAATGATATGTTCATTAAGGGGTCTCTGATGATAGATGAGTTCAATTATATGTCAGTTTCCCACCCAAAAACTCCCACTATTTCAGGCTTGCCTAAAATTCATAAAAGCCTTTCGAATCCACCTATGTGACCAATTGTGGATGGGTGGGTACCATCACCTACCCAATAGTACAATTTCTTGACATCAAATTGAAATCATTGTGGGGGAGTGAGAAGTTTATGTGTAAGGACTTCTGGGACTTCCTGGATAGGATCAATAATCTCGGTTACATTGAAACTGGGTTTTTCATTATGGTTGACGTAAAGGACCTCTACACAGTAATACCCAATGATATTGGACTAAAATGAGTTTGTGACTACCTACTCTCTAGAGGCGTATCCCAGGGTAGGATTAATGTTTATGAATAGTTGTTTGAACTGGTATTAAAGAGCAATTGCATCTTATTTGACAATGACTTCTTCCTGCAAACTGATGGGGTGGAGGTGGGCTCACAGTGTGGGGGTACTTTTGCAAATATGGTGATGACTGAATGGGAAAAGTGGTTTTTGTTTGAGTCTCATTTTTTCCCTTTTGTAAGACCTATGTCTGTTACCTGGACGATATCTTTATTCTATGGGATGGCCCCTTGGAGCTGGTTTGTGAGTTTTTGACTTATATTAATGGATCGTCCACTTTTTTGAAGTTCACACACACGGTAGGGAGAAATGAAATTCCCTGCTTGGAAACAGGTCGACGATGTGGCCAGTCGATCATATGTGATTGACGATATGAAGTTGAAGTAAAAGATCTGTGTGCCCTCTCAATACCATAGGACAAAGCTTCTGGCAGTTCTAGTACTTCTTGGATCCAGGTTGTCAGGAACTTTGGCAGATTGTTTCCCCTCTATATTTTCTGTCTCCCACCAGGACAGAAGTGCTCTTCAACAATTGCATTCTTCTTGCTGAACACACTCAAGCAAATATGCAGTCTGCGGCTACCACTCCACCCATACAGTATAAGAAGGAATCGGTACTGCAAAACTGAACAAGGATATACATTTTGAGCCTCGAGCAGGGTCAGTCCACCCAGGCATTCTACTTGTATTTTTTTATGAGAGTAAAGCTATTACATTAGCAGTATTTCTTAGTAGTTCTCAGCGTGCTAATAAAACTGACTGTTGTAGCCTTGTGTCCGTCCCCCCAGCTAGTGCAGTAATCCTAACTGTTCAATAGACAGTATACATCTTATTCAGATCCCTGTGACTAAATTAACCATCAAGCAGCCCTCTGAGCTTTCTGCCTTAGTTTGTATCACTTGGAGGCCCACCTGTTTATTTGCATCTCTATACATTCCCCTCCATTGCTAATGTATCTCCCTACTCTAATCTGTGCACAAACTCGTTACTAATCAGCAAGTCAAAGTAAAAACACACTCCCAACCTTAATAAAGTTTGTTGTCTCTTCTCTCCTTCACTTTGCAGGTAGTTTGAATTCTTACTTACCCCCCCTGAGGCCTTCACTGATAGTTTTCCACTAATTACCTCTCTGGTTTCTTTGCATTCCACCTGGTTTACACCCATTGTGCTATCTCCCTCCCCCAATACTAAGTCTATATTAGAATCCTGCTGAGCATGGAGCCATCTTTAAATTTCTAGTCTCCCACCAGGACACAAGTGCTCTTCAGCAATTACATTCTGCTTGCTGGTAAGCTATTAGACCTCAGGAATTTGTTTAAAGTGTTTAGATTTGTAAAGTAATACTTACTTTTTACTCTTGCCTTGGTGGGCTCTGCCCCGCTCCGTTCGCCCTCACTAATGCTCGGGCTCTCTCTGCTCCCCTGCCCCCATTCCCTCCCACCCCCACTTCCTCTACATTTATAGTAATCACAGCCACACCCACAGCTCACCCTCACATCACCTTCACCAATCACAGCCCCTCAAGTCAGATCACATTATACCACACCAACTTGCTCCACAAAAAATACTCCCAATCACTCTTATTCCCATTAGGCATTTTTATATCACCCACATTACTTACCCACCCACATATAGTGCAACCCTATAATTCCTATTCAGACCCCCACCTAGTACCATCTTAAACTTTATAACCATGACTATCACACAACTAAGTCTAGTCTGTCTTCTCATAATTCTTTATAACACCACAAGTTATCATTCTAGCAATATCCCTAGACTTAGTAGCACAACACTACATTATGCACTCTCATATAAGTCACCACACATTATAATAATATCTGTCATCAATTGTTCAATAACTACATAACGGACCAATTCAGAACTAAACACATATGCTCTCATTCCTACTCCAAAAAAATACAATACTTTCTCACATTCCTCATTAAACTCCAATATCTGTATCACCTTTTTAACACCAGGCTCAACATAAGTGGAGATATCCATCCCAACCCAGGCCCAAATCCATCCTGTCCAACACAAACTGCTCCAACACAAATGTCAGAACATAACACCCCCACTATCTTCATCCCAGGGCAAATCAACAACAGCCGCAAAACCAACCATCTTTTAATGCTAAATATTAATATTAGAAGTATCAGAAATAAAATACCTGAACTCCAGGCCACAATAGCACACTACTCCCCAGACATAGTTGCTTTAACAGAAACCTGGCTAAATAAAAGCATAGCTAACTCATAAGTTCTCCCTACTGGCTACAATATCCTTAGACAAGACAGATCACTTCGTAAAGGGGGTGGAACTGCCTTACTGTATAAGTCCAACTTAACTGTACATCAATTACCAAACTTCTACCCCTCCCCCAATAATTGGGACATACTTATCTCACAACTTCAACTTCACCCCAAAAAGGTCATCACCACAATTGTGATCTATATTCCACCTGGTAATACACCTGCTACCCTTGATGACTTATTATCCTAGTGTTCTTCCACATACTCACAAGAAACCCTTATTCTGGGGAATTTCAACCTAGATTGGTTTACCTGCATATCAGAACCACCAAATAATCTAATAAATTTCCATGGCTGCCAGAAGCTAGTCCATATTCCAACTAGATGTGATAAAAAATCTAAAAAGGAATCTATCCTTGACTGGGTTATAACTAACAACCCCACATTGTACCCCCCACGTAGGTTGTCTCCCAGACACCTTAAGTGACCACAACATAATATAATTTATACGTAGTAGAACAAGCATATGCAAAACCACTAACTATATATCCACTAGAAACACAAAAAAATTCTCTCCTGAGGTCCTCAATACTTTACTCTGTAATTGTGACTGGACCCCCTTAAAAACCCTCCCACTTGACCAGGCTGTAGCATATTTCAACAAAATATTTCTACAACACCTAGACACTGTCGCTCCATTGTGCAAAATGCAGGTTAGAACCTCTACAAACCCCTGGCTCAGTAAAGAAACCAAACAAATCCTCAAGTCCAGAGACGCTACCTGGCTTTACTATCAAAAAAACAAAGAAACACAAAGCCTAACTAAGTACCAAGAACTGCGCAACCATACAAAAAAATGCATTAGGCTGGACAAAAAATCCTACTAAACGACATTGCAAATTAAATACCAACACAACCCCCTAAAATTTTGGAGAAATGTAAACCAGCTACTAAAACTCACCCAAAAGGCTACCCCCAAACCAACCACCCCTGACACTAAAGTTCCCATCGAAACACAGTTCAACTCCCACTTTGTAAACTCAATTCTATCCTTAGTATCACAGGACAGTTCTTTCCTTACTAGCCCCCCCAACACAAATAACACTAATACAAGCTTTGCCCTCAAAACAGTTTCCACCACTTCAATCAAAAGCATGCTCTCCAAACTAAAAACCTCGTCAACAGCAGCTGACCTACTCCCCAGCTATTTCTTGAAACTCACAGCAGATGCTATTGCTATCCCAATCTCCACTCTCATAAACAGATCAATTGTTGAAAACTATGTGCCCAAACTCTGGAAAATATCCTATGTTACACCCATACATAAAGGTGGGACCTCCACTGAACTTAATAACTACAGACCCATTGCTTTACTCTCCCCCTGGCCAAAATCCTAGAAAAATGCTTCCATACCCAGATTCTAAAATATCTCCTAGACAGCAACATCCTGTCACCTACTCAGCATGGTTTCAGAGCTGCCCATAGTACCACTACAGCCCTCCTCTGCTTCACAGACACAGTAAACCGTCTCAAAAATGAAGGCCTGCAGGTGTCAACTCTTTTTTGGACATGTCCAAAGCATTTGACACAGTCTCTCACCAAATCCTGCTAAACAAACTAAACCAGTATCATCTATCAAATTCCACTCTTACCTGGTTCCAAAGCTACTTAACTGACAAGTACCAAGCTGTGAAATGGGAAACTTCTCTCCTCAGCTGCCCATAACTATAGGAGTCCCACAGGGTTCTATCTTAGAACCACTATTATTCACAATCTTCACAAATGACCTCCATAACTCCACACAGCATGCATCTATCATTCAGTATGCAGATGACACTACCTTAATCTGTGCTGCACAAAACATTCCCAGCCTCCTGAAAACAACTCAACTAACATTCTCTGATGTTGAAAACTAGCTAACCAAAGCCCAATTTATCCTCAGTCCAAAGAAAACTCAGCTTATGATTATATGATTATAACCAGTTCTAACAAAAACACTGATAACAGTCAGTTCACTATCTACTCCACAAATGCTACTCCAATCGCCCCAGTGGCACAGGCTAAGCTATTGGGAATAACCATAGACTCCCACCTAGAATTTGATAGTCATCTCAACTTAAGTATTAAAAAAAGTACATGCCAAACTGGGATCACTCTACCATATCAAACCATTTCTTACCAACAACACAAGATCAACCATTGCTCGCTCCCAACTTCTATCCACCCTACTCTATACATCTCCCATTCTGACTAATCTTAACAAAACTGAACTAAGCAAAATGGAAGCCTGCTATAACAGAATTGCCCACTTTGCTGCAAATTGCTCATATAGAACTCATCACTGTACTGCTTTGAGACAGCTCCACTGGCTTGAACTGCCCAACCTCCTAACCTACAATCAGCTCTGCCTCTGTCATTCTATCTATTACCTCCCCAATAAGTGTCCTGCCCTCAAACACCTAGTACAACATCACTCAGCCAAAAGGACTCTTAGATCATCAAGCAAGCTACTACTAGAAGTCACCAACAGCTACAATAGCTTTGGAAATACACTATGTAGTAGTTCAGTGGCTAAAACATGTAACTCTGTCCCTACTAGCATTCAAAACACATCATCCATAGCCTCTTTTAAAGACCTCATCAGGCAACATCTCAAGCAAAGTTGTCAGTGCCATGATTGCTCCCCAGGCTAGTGAAAGCGGATAAGGTACACATACTACACCTAGAGTACTTGATTAAGACTGAAAACTATTCTCAGAAACACTGGCTAATCTACAATGTATGTACTGTACCTGTGAACTATGTATGTATTCTACCTATGTTCCAAATTTCAGCTGTACACCACAAATCTATTAAGTACCTTTATTTTTAAATATTATTTTGTTTGTTCTCTCCACTGTAACTATTGATGTGCTGCATACCACTGTAAAAACATGTCTTTTGTAATTTGTGTGTATACTGATCATGTCTAAATGTATCTGTAAATTTTCTATGTGGAGCTTTTCTCCCCCCTGGCCTCTGCTGAAATAGTGCCTTTTCGGCTCAGTCAGACACCCCCGGTTAACAAATGTAAAATAAAATAAATACTTGGATGTGAGATTAATTAAGGACGCTGTTTCTCAGTCCTTCATTGCTGAGATATTCAGAAAGGAAACTTACTCAAACAGCTTCTTGCACTTCAGCAGCTCACACCCATTCTAACAGAAAAAGGCAGTTATCAAGGGGCAATTTGTTAGAGCGGCACATATGGTGCCACTTTTTGAGTCATTTTTGAATGAGTGTGATATCCTGAAGGCTATGTTTCTGAGGAGAGGGCATCTCCTCACTTTAATCCAGGAGGTCATGATGGAGGTTGTCAACAAGAGGGAAAGGGGTCATTTCAGAGCTATTCTATACAGGGATGAGGAAACATATGACCGTTTTGTACCAATGGGTTCAAGCACTGAACCTCCGGGGATAATTTCTTGTACTGTTGGTGATGGAAGACTGGATGTAGGGACCATCAGAAATTTTAGGTCAGCCTTTGTCACAACTTTCAGCTCTGACAGTCAGCGAATCGTGGATATTTTATTTAAAAACTGGATCATCTTGTCCTGTGATGAGATGAGGAAATGTATTAGTAGTGCCCCAGTTATTGTGTATAGGAAGGGTAGATGTTTGAAAAACTTACTTGAAAATTACAAGGGTGAACCAGTAAAAGGTACTATGAGAAAATGTGGGGCCTGTAACCAGTGTGGATATATTTTGGATAGCTCAATGGTGACCATTAATGGCCAGTTTCTTAGACTTAAGTGTAGGTTTACATGTCAGTCTGAGAGGGTGGTGTCCTGTGCCATCTGCATACAATGTCCCTGCTTCTATGTAGGAAAAATTGAGAGGAAACTCAGAAATAGAATCTATGAACATGTGAGGGACATTAGACTGAAAAATAAAATAAATGCCCTAGCAAGGCACTGCACTGACCATGATGGTCGTTCATTCAGGTTTGTTATTATTGATATGTTAAGGAGGGATCTGAGGGGGGGGACCATGGCCCCTGCAACTGGAAAAGCGGAGGCATTATGGCAGTGAAGACTGAATGCAACTTGCTGGCCAGGCTTGAATGACATTTTCTCTAGCCTGTTTTCTAAAGTTAAGGGCACTGGAAAGATGACTGTCTTCTTTGATTTTTTTGTGATTTTTATTTTTGTGATTTGGATGTATTAAATGTATTTTATTATTTTTTTTAGCATCTGATCTTATTATGTTGTGCTAGTTTTAATTATATATATATTCTTTGTGTGGGTTTATTGTCATACACCATCTGGCTTGCCTTTATTAGGAGGGCTGACTGATGGATTTATCCCCTTTTTATATCTTGCAGGGATGGTTCTGAGAAAAATCCTTTTAAATGTTTTAGATGATGATGTATAATGCTTCTGCAGGGCTAATTGATCTAACAGTCTTGCAAGAGGTGTTAATTGGGGTTGGGTTTATATATTGTGTGCTTACTGTTCTGTCTCTTATCTTGATAAAGTCTCTGAACTGACAGAGATGAAAGCACTTGTGGTTATTTTTGAATAAAGTGTTTCTGGTGATTAACCGGTCTTGGCAACTTTTTTAGTGATCGAACATTGGACTGTGCCTTTGACTATACTACTGTGGGTAGCCTTGCCCTGCTGGTTCCTGGATTCAGGGCTCATCTCTGGTTTTAGTTTGTGGTTTTTACCTGGTTTGTTATCTTGACATTCTGCACAATTGTGGACATTTGGGAGGTATGATGGGGATAACATTTCTGTGTAAGGTTGCTGGTCGCGAAAGTGGATTGTAGGACAGCACAGCAATTGCTTTTCCCTTACCTGAGTTATCTTCATTAAAATTTATTTGGGACTCTGCGATAGATTATTTTTCTTCATTTTAGTTTTTTTTTTTTTTAGGCCAAACACAAACATGTTTAGCTGTGGTCACCTGGTCTGCACAAAGCACAGCAGTGCACAAACTGGAGGAATGGACCACCCAAGTTGCAGACAGGACCCAGACAGCCACAAACATAAACTGGATGCATTCAACTAATACTATTGGCCATCTTGCAAACACGGTAAGCAGCATTGCTCCGCAATTAACAACAAGAACCTCATAATGACTGCTAAGATAGGGCATACATACCTCTCATACAGATTTTCACAGACTGTCCAGATTTTGCCTCATATTTTTGGTCTGTTCCTCATAAAATTTGTGATTTTATGGATTTTTGTGGCAAATTAGTGAGAAATGAATTTACTAAATAATGACAGGAATTTGAGTTTCAGACTTCACATCCTTCAGAACATGTATTGTATCACAAGAACTTTTATTCTAGCAACTTCCTAAGTTTATAAGAGCAATATTTTAAATTTGTCCCTATTTTTGAGGCTTTGCCCTCCCCGTTATTTTTGGCTTTGTCCAGGCTTTTTGTGTTAATAAGTTGAGAGCTATGAGGGCATATCACATTACTAATCATGTGGCAGTAGGTGTTAAGTGTAGGTGTTGAGTGCAGATGGTCTGGGGTTCTAGTACAGGGAGTGCAGATTTTGTTTTACTGTTGTGAGACTGCAGATTATAGCAATGAAATGCAACATACCCAACTATTTTTCTCAACCATCTTTTGGCAATAGCTGTAAGTGTAGGAAAATCACACAGCAATTCTTTAAAGAAAAGAAATGAGGAAGAAGGAAAGTAGTGAAATGGGGAGCAAGCAGGGGGAAAACAAAGTGAAAAGAGGACAGGAATGTGCAGGAGGGATGTAGGAATGAAACATAGCTATCCATTTCTTCATCAATAAAACTTGATCATATATGTAAAATATTAGCTGATTTTAGACTGTCATCTCCAGACAGAGGAGTGAATACAACACAATCATGTTGTATAGACTGTTGGACCAAATCAAGCGTGTCATGAAGGCACATGTGCAAAATGGAGACCTATGCATGGGATGATATTAAGACTACCCAGTTCCTAACAGGTGCACAATATACTACAGATTGCAGAAAGAAATCCTTGATGTGTGCATGTATTGCACATATGCATGTTTCAGTTATACTGATTACAGTTTACAGCAGGTAACTGGTGCCACTGCTATAGAGCTCTGATGTTACATTGCAATACTAATGAAAACTTAACAGTATTATATACTTGGGAAGTGTTCATAGGTGTTTACTAGGCTAATGACCACAAAGGTCTTTTTAATCCTAGCCATGCATCTCAAATCTCTGACAAGTTATGATACCCTTAATAAGTAAGCATGGGTCTGGGAGATGAACTATTTACAGGTTACCTCTGTCCATTAGAGATGTAGGTACCAAACCAGGGATGAATTTCTGGTTTCCCATCCAGTTGTCCAAGCTGCACTTGAATTGGGTTAGGGAGGAAATCTGCTTCACATGGATGGGGAGCCTGTTCCATAGATGGGTAGTCTCTGGGATAGATACCTATCTCTCCAGCAGGTCCTTTTTATATCACAGGCAAGGTTTAAGTCTTTAGAATGGGTAATTCTGGTGCTGTTTGTTATGTGGATATGCAGGAGGTCCATCAGGCATAGTGCTGTTTGTTATGTGGATATGCAGAAGGTCCATTAGAGTGGGGTCTGACAATGCTTTGTATGCCAGCCATAGATCTCCCCTCAAAGAGGTTGTGGTTTTTGAACCCACAACCTTTCAACTCTCTAATAGTGAACTGTTGTTTTGGCCTCCAGACTAATGCATGCATACTTTCCTGTTACAGTTGAGAGATGAATGTTCAATTTGATACAACTGTATAGTAAACCAATAATGGTTTCTTTACTTTTAATGCTAAAATAACAGTACTTTTTGGATGCATACATACCACATGCTTCTTGCATGTCTGCCAATCTAGCAGCATGGGTTTGCACATTCAGTTCTCGGTCTGTGAAGGCTTTGGAAAAAGAAGAACAGAACAGAATACCATTATAAATACCAATCCTGACTATATCCAGCTTTTAACTCTTACAAGTAATCTCTGTAAGTGATACTTACGCATCTGTGGGGTGTCCCCAGTTGTACTTTCCTCAATCCAAAAGTCAAGGTTATCTATCTTCCTCATCCAGAGGTATCTGTAGTGATTCCTAGTTTGTTCACCAGTGCAGGGGATACTGGTAGCACTGATCAGAGCCAGGGTAAGACTATTCCATGCCTCTGCCTTGTAATCTGAGCCACGATAGACATTCTGCAAAAGCCTAGGCCAATGTTCATTCACTAGGAGTCCAACAAACACTTTGGACTCCTGGACACCCCATTTTTAAGCACAGAATCTCAAAACCCCACCACGAATGCTTGCCATGCCTACCACAGATTAAGACCAATGTAGAAGGATGTTTTCCCACCAGCTGCAGGTCTCTCGCTTTCTGGGAGTGCACACTTTTTGGTTTAGCAATATTTGAAAGTGTTGTGCATTGCTCACATTGCACAAACACAGTAAGTAAGGGTGCACACTGCCGGGCAACATGTTTCCCTAATAGCCAATAGTATCAATTGAATGCATCTGGTGTATGTTTGTGGCTGTTTCGGTTCTGTCTGCTACCTGGGTGGTCCATTCATCCAGTCTGTGCACTGCCACTCTATGTGCAAATGAGATGAGCATAGCCAAAGCCATTTATGCCAAGCATCGCATTGCACAAATGGTGGCCCCCTAAAAAAAAAAAATTAGAAAGAGTTGAAATGAGGAAAATCAATCTATGACATACAGAGGAGAAAATATTAGTACACATGAGATATGACTACATATGTCTGGATTTCAACTCTCACTCCAATGCACCTTCAGAAAACAGGATGGGTGCCTTATCCATCTTTGCCACACAAACAGCTTTGCAGCAAATAAATGAAGTAATTTCTGAACCAACAAAGTGCAACTGAAAGCACATGGTTGTGTGAGAAATTACTTATCACACTGATATCAAGGCATAACCTGTGATTTGTAAATTTATTATAGTTAATAATGTCTGATGTAGTGCACTTATTGATCACACAACCTGTTATGATTATTCCTTGCAAATATGCAGCTTTGTTTTAACTCTTAGCAAGGTCCTGGGAGGAATTTAGAAAAAAGATAAGTGAGTCTGTATTCCTTATGCCACAGATGATTAAGAGGTGTTTTAATAGCAACATACAGAGTTCTAATATATATAGGTCTTAAACAGGTAAAACACTGAGTCAGTATTGTCGCTCATCTTGTATAGCTAGTTAAGATGAAGAGGCTTGGCTGTTCATTTATATACTTTATTACATACAAACACATCAGGATTGATAGCAGCAGCATAAAATATAAACAAACTGAATGACTATTACACATACATGCATGCTTACACCTCTGCAGAATCAGATCACTACAAAATGGCAGTCTTGCTTGCACGTGCTCAGTATTTATATACACATTCTAGCTCACTGGAAAGCTTCTTAAAGGTACATACACACTCTGATCTACACCATTATCAGAAATAACATTGTGCAGACTACCATGGACAGAAAAATGTCTCCTCGACTTAGTAATGACAGTACTAGATGTGAGATTAGGAAGTAGGTCAGTCTCGAACCAATGTGAATAAGAGTCTACTAACACCAAGTAATGCTGACCATTCCATTCAAAAATGTCTGTAGCTACTGTCGACCAAGGTAGTTCAGGAATCTGGTTTAGCTAAAGTGGTTCTTTCTATTGATGTGGTTTAGTACTATTACAAACAGAACAAGATGAAAATACTCTCTCAATATCTCGTGACATGAACAGCCAAAATACTAGTCTTCTCACCCTTCTTTTGGTAGAATCAGTTTCTGGGTGGCCACAAGGGAAGATGTTAATATACTCTTGTTGCAAGGATTTTGGAACAATCACTTTTGGACCTTTCATGATGATACCATTATCAGACAAAATTTCATCTCTGTTGGGAAAATATGGTTGTACTTCTTGAGGCAAACAAGATTGCTTTGATGGCCATCCTTGACTGATAAAGTGCTTGAGCTTCTGGAGAACTGGATAAGTTCTAAGCTCATCAAGATGTGTGGAAGAAAAATTTCTCACTTCCATGACTTCAAAATCAGGTTGCTCATTTTCAAGCTGTTCAGTGGTATTTCTGGGTGATCTGGATAAAGTATCAACAAGATAAAGAAGTTTGCCTTTTGTGTAAACAAGATTGAAATTATACTTTTGCAATTTCAGCGTCATGCTTTGCAACCTCACAAGAGCTGTGTGCATAGGCTTTCTTAAAATAGTAACTAGAGGTTGGTGGTTGGTCTCAATTTGAATAGGTGGGCCATAAATATAATCATGGAACTTTGAACATGTATACACAATTGCCAAGAGTTCTTTCTCTATCTGTGCATAACGCATCTTGATTTGCATTATAGTTCTCGAAGCATAGGTTACTGGTCTACCCTCTTGAAGAATGACTGCACCAAGACCAAACTTAGAAGCATCACAAGAAAGAGTTACTGGTTTGTGAACATCATAATATCTTAAAGTAGGTGGACTGGCAATTCTCTGTTTCAGGGCATCAGATGATCTTTGGTGTTGTTCTAACCAGGACCAAGTTACATCTTTGTGTGTCAGCTCGCTAAGTGCTGCTGAAAGGTGGCTTAAATCTGGAATGAACTTGTCTAGATAGTTAACCATTCCAGGAAAACATTATAGGGCATGGACATTGTCTGGTGCTGGCATCTCAAGAATTGCTGATTGCTTGGAAGGATCTGATCATACCCCTGAGCTGGTAAACAAATGACCAACATAAGTAACTTCATGTAGCTTGAATTTGCACTTCTGTGGATTTAGCTTAAGATTCACTTCATGAGCATGTTTGAGAACTTTCTTGGGGTTTCTGTCATGTTCAACTTCACCATTGCCTTCTACCAGAATATCATCTACTATAATAGCACATGGATATCCAGAAAAAAATGTGTTCAATTGCATGCTGAAAGACTTCATTGTCAGAATTTATCTGTAATGGCATTCTGACAAAAGGAGTACTGAAAGTGGTTAGCAATTAAGATGTTTTGATCAAGCAAAATTTGCCAAAATGACATTTTTGCATCTAAGACAGAATAAATAGTGGCATTTGGCATGAGGGCAGCAACCTCCTCGACTGTACACATTGGATGATGAGGTCATTTTAGTGCTTTGTTCAAGTCTTGTGGATCAATACATATTCTGATATCATCTGGACTTTTCTTATGAGCTACTACCATGGAGGATACCCATTTAGTTGGTTCTTTTAACTGGACAAATCACTCCTTGCTTCACCATTCTGTCTAGCTTAGCTTTGACTATACCCTGCATAGTTACTGGAACTTTCTGTGCTGGTCTGATGACTGGGCTGACTTTAGGGCCTAACTGGAGTATACAACTGGGAGTTTGCCTAGTTTGTCTTCAGAAAGACCAGCATAGGTAGAAAAAATAGTCTGGGTGAAATTAGAACAGTTGTCTCTCAAACTTACATGGTGGAGTTTCTCATTAAATGAAAGCAGTCCCATTTCAAATTGACTCTGAGGCCTAATAATGTCTATATGTGCCTTTTGACTGTGTAAAATTACAAGTCATAGCTGTTCCCAGCAGAGTAACATAAAAGCACTACTGAGCCTTCAGTTTCAATTTCTGCACCACCATAAGTAACAAGCTTTGCACCAGCTCTTACTCTAGCAAATTTTTCTACTGACATAACATTGCACTTTGAACCAGTATCAACTTTGAGCTCTATATGTCTCCCATTAATCCAAACAGTACAAACTACTTCATCCTTTGCCCACAAATCTACTGCAATAATTGTTTCACCAAGCACTGATACACCATCAACATAAAAAGTAGGGTCATAACTCTAGAGAGTTGATTAACTTGTCTCCTGGAATGTTCTCTTTTAATAAAATAATGGACCTATTTTGATTTATAAAATCTTTGAAAATGATTCCACTTTTTACACTTGTGGCACTGCTGACCAAAAGCTAAGCACTTTCTCTTTTAGACTTATGATTCACACCACAATTATGACAGTTGACTATGAGGCTAGTCGAGTTCACATTCGTTGGGTTTGCTGACTCACCCTTCTGCTTCACTGAGCAAGTCCATTTTACAGAACACACCTTAGAATTTGCTAGGAAAGTTCTGGGTTTCACTGAAGATGGGGCTGTGGCAGCTCCACCCTTTGGCCTGTATCTTTTAACCACGTGCTGCATACTAGCAACATTAGCTTTTTTGCAGCTCCTTCCAAAGCTATTCTCATTTGTAAGCATGTTTGTATGGTTTTCTATGAGCTCGTATATTTGACAAATCTCTATGGCCTTATTCAAAGTTAAATCACTGTCTCAAAGCAAAATCTTTCTCACTGCATCATCTTTAATGCCACACACAAACCTATTGTTTATCAACTCATCCCTTAAATCACCAAATCTGCACATTTTAGCCTTATTTCTCAAGTCAGTTATAAATGCTGCAAAAGTTTCACCAGGCTTTTGATCTCTTGTGTAAAATAATTACCTTTCCATTGTAATATTTGTTTGGGGGTTACACATTTCTCTAGATTTAGGTTTTAAGCACTCTGGGTCTTTCTTTGTTTCAGCCAGTACCACTATATGGTGGTTTCCCCCTCCCCTGCATACACAGCAGGAGTCAATGACTGCTCCCCGGGCTAGTGAAAGTGGATAAGGTACACATACTAAGCCTAGAATACTTGATAACAGTTTTCACTCTTACTCACAAACACTGGCTAATGTACAATATATGTACTGTACCTATGTACTATGTAGGTATTCTACCTATGTTCCAAATGTCAGCTGTACACCATAAATCTATTAATTACCTTTATTTTTAAATTAAAGTTTTCTTGTTTCTTCTCCCCACTGTAACTGTTGATGTGCTGCATACTACTGTAAAAAACATGTCTATTGTAATTTGTGTGTATACTAATCATGTCTCAATATTTAAATGTATCTGTAATTATTTTTCTGCGTGGAGCTTTTCTCCCTGAGCCTCTGCTAAAAAAGGGCCTTTTCAGCTCAGTCAGACACACCATGTTAACAAATGTAAAATAAATAAAAAATAAAAATACACCAATGAATGTTCTCTTTCAATGGTTTCTGAACCAGGATAAATGCTTTTGTACATGCATCTTTGTCAGAAAATTCTGCCTGTATGAAAATATTGTACTCTTGCTCAATCATGCTCCAATTTTCTGCAGTATTATTATCAAATACAAGCAGAGCAGGTTTGTGAAATCCTTCTCTCATGCCAACAAAGTATGCTTAAACACAATGCAAAATATGGCTCTTGTAATTATGTACGAACATGCACACATACCAGGTACTGGTAACAACATTCAAATGACAATAAACTCTTCAAAATACTGTACTTTGTAAAATATTCTTTGAAATGGCTGTATTTTACAAAATAATTGCACTGTAATACTGCACAAGCATGTGAACACTTTGCACACTTCAGATATATTGAATAGCTTTAGTTAATGCAATGAAGTAACACATAGCAAAAAAATATCTTTGTTTTCCTTGTTTTATACTTTTTATGCAATTCGGATATCGTTTCAAACACTTTCATCACTATTTTGAATATTTTTATCAATATGTCACAGTTTCTGACATTTCATTCAACTAGAAATTCGTTCTGAGTGTTCTGAGTGCTTTGTTTTATATTCATTGAGTAAAAAATCATTTAAGCAAGTTTTTGTATGTAGAATTTGTTTCTGACCTGTTTTGCAAGTTGTTTGAGCAGTAGGGATGATACACTCCTGTGTATTCCTCCAGCTCCAATTGAGTGCCTCATGGTCTTGACTTTGGATCCCACTTCTGACACGATGTTGCTCATCTTGTGTAGCTAGTTAAGACAAAGAGGTTCAGGTATTCGTTTATATGCTTTATTACACACAAACACATCAGGACTTATACCAGCAACATAAAATGTAAATTAACTAACTGACTGAATACCACACATACATGCATGCTTACACCTCTGCAACTCACTACAAAATAGCAGTCTTGCTTGCACATGCTTAGTATGTATATACACATGCTAGCTCACTGGAAAGCTTCTAAAAGGTACATGCACACTCTTTTGTACAAATATGATATGAAAATTGTAGAGTAAGAATGAACTGTTTTCAGATTATCTGGAAGGAAAACATAGTTTAGGGTAAGGGCAATTAAAGAATGGAATAAATGAACAACATTCTCCTGTGGTGATGAATTTTAAGGTACTTCTGGACAACTTTATGTACAAAAGGGCATATAATATTTTCTAGACCAATACTCAGACCCTGTGTTGTGTTATGTTTAGGATATTCCATTCCTGGAGAATGAGAGCTTTATAGTAGCATTCCATGTCACTTGTGTCCTTTACACTGTGTCACTGAGTGCTTCGCTACTCATCATCAGGTTTAGCCTAGACAATATGTCAGCCTTTCAGGATCAGCTCTGAGAAATTGAAGCCTGCAATAACTTTTCTGCAGAAAATCACTGCTAGTGCAGTTTCTAAGTTTACATCAGCAGTGATTTTTTTCCTTTAGGAAATCTTTCTCTTCATGTTTGCGAGGCAGTGGAGTTGGTATATATAAGTTTGGGGGATATAGGCAGTTTGTCCTCCACAAAAAAAATGTGTTATTTTTTTATGATTATATTGGGAAGAAATTATAGCAGGTTGCTTTCTTTAGTTGTAACCTTACCTGTATGTAATTAGGTGAGTCAGAGTGGAAGAGTTACTGAGACCACTCCCAAGCATGTCCTTCCAAAATAGAAGCACAAGCCATGAATTACAGAATGAGTGAAGCAATGGCAGTGGCATAACACAAAATATGAAAAACAATGTCACTGCCTTTGTATGAGCACCCTTTATCTGCAACCAGAATATTTACAATCATTATTGATAGTATAAATACCAGCTTGGGTATCCCATGAAAAGAGAATACTAGCCTAGTGGGACTAACCAGGAAAACA
This sequence comes from Protopterus annectens, assembly GCF_019279795.1. Taxonomy (NCBI): domain Eukaryota; kingdom Metazoa; phylum Chordata; order Ceratodontiformes; family Protopteridae; genus Protopterus; species Protopterus annectens. The sequence continues at coordinate 1,903,928,370 of NC_056733.1, read as the reverse complement.
AAGGATAAATAAATAAATTTGCTAGGCCTCGAGAAAGTTATACTGTTGTCCAGCACTAATAAAACTGGTATTCCTGTTCTTATAATATGAAGTGTTTATTTGCCCTCTATTTCTTATATTTTCAGCATAGAATTTTAAAGGAACCATGATATGCTGTATGAATCACTGCTTGCTGACCTACAAATTGTCAAACAAAAATGATCAAATCTATACACTGAAGTTTTTTTTTGTTTGTTTGTTTTTTAAGAAACACTACTCATATTCATATACTACATATTCCTGTGTGTGTGTGCATGCATATATGTGTGTGTGTGTGTGTGTGTGTGTGTGTGTGTGTGTGTGTGTGTGTGTGTGTGTGTGTGTGTGTGTGTGTGTGTGTGTGTGTGTGCCCATTCCTGCAAGACAGCCTTCAGTGTCTACTCCTGGGCATGGCCTAGAAAATTATCACAGGCAATTAAGTCTCATAACTAGTTAATCAGTGCTCTTTCAATATGTCTCTGTATTTTGCATAATTTCTTATTCTGAAAATCAAGGTAGCTAAAAAGTATGTTATTGTCAATGTGTTTCTGAACTTCAGAAGGTTTAACATTTGCAAATGTTATTAACTTGCATTTGTCTGTGATCCTCAAAGAGTTCCTACAAAATAAAGTACATCTGTGCATGTTTTGTTGTTAGATGACTGCCTGTTATATGCACAACATATGTGTATGTCTAACTTCTTTCTCTGTAACCCCATTTCTGTCAGAATCTTACTATGATATCTAGACCCACACATCTTTCACCCTCATTTTCCATACCTTCCCCATTCTGCCATTGTCCTAAACCTTCCTTCTCTACCCCCAACATACGCAAGCTAAGTACCGCATCTCAATCTATGTATCTGACTTGAACATAAATAATTATCTGCTCCTTAAACTTCTAGTATGTTTGGCTTTAAGATAAGCTTACTGTTCAACCTAATATAATTGACTTTATTTAACCCCCCTCTTTCCCTAATGCAACAATCCCAAAGAGCTACCACTGTACTTGGGGTGTGGCTTAATAGTTTCCTGTCTTTCAGTCTCCATCAGCAAATTTTGCTGACAAACTGTATGCATAACTGAATCACTGTCAGAAAATTCTTAAGACACCTCTGTCCTAAAATAGTAGGTAAAAGATGCATGCAACTCAGTTATACAATGATATTCCTCTAATTACTGCTGATCACTTAAGAGCTTATACAATTCTTAAGGTCTTCTAGATAATATACGTAGGCTTATTCATTCCCATTATTGAACATCACTGATTTATACTGGACAAAATGTTATGGATGTCATCTTTCACTGGTCTTCAAATGTCTGATTTTGACATCCTGCCCACCTCTTAACAATAATCTCATAGTTAAGAAAAAAATGCTATAAAATGAGATGACTTGTATGATGAGCAATCAGCTTGAGGGCACCTAGAACAATCCCCAAGCTTGATCATCATGTCTTCACCTCCAGGATGCCTTCTAGGTGAGCAAACATCAGCTAATGGCAGGACTATGACAAAATGAATATATGTAAAACTCCATTCTAATAACTGATTTATCACTTTAATGTTTGCGTTTATTATCTTAATTCTGTAAAAAAAGGAAAAAATAAAATAAACACTCGTGAAATACAAGCAAATATCAATCTATAAGATTACATGCAATAACTTCAAAATAAATTGCAAATGTCCTGATTACAAACACTGGTGAATTCATGAGCTTTTCACATTGACTAAGGCCTGTCACTTATCATCTCACTTGCTCATGCCCCTGTGGGAGTTCTTGCATGGTGTTACACATGAATTCTTGCATTAGCCTTTTCCATATCAACTGCTCCACAAGCCTTTTGTCCACTGCCTTTAGTCCTTGCTTTGTCTAACATTCGTACATAGATGAAAGTGTGTCAGTTAATCCCCCTTCTGCTATTTCTCTAGCCATCAGCTCTTTCCCTTCTGTATTTTTTGCCCATCTGTTCATTTTCTGCTGTGTACATCTACGCATTCTATTCATCTGGTCTGCCTTTGTAACTCCTGTTGTTTTGCTGTGAGCCAAGATATACTGTTTTGCCCTGCATAACTACTGTGTGACCTGTTCAATAGATTAAACAGTTATATTTACTGCATCATTGCACTGAACATTTATTTCTACAGCTGTTTCTCCACTGTTTAGAAATTTCACTCTGCTCTGTTCTGCATCCCTCATGCTAGCACTTAGCTTCAAACAAGCAAGCAAAAAATGGATAACATAAAATACATTAAATATGAGCTTGTTCTTTAGCTTGACTATGTTTTAAAGAGGTGTCCCTAAAAAGCTGAAAAGGGTATCTTGTGAATGATGTAAATGGTTGTACTGTGTAACTCTACCTCTGTATCTAGTATGATTTGTACCTGCATTACAGAGTCGTTGTGTATTGAGCATATAGTATTGAACTGACTTGTACTTTGTCTGTGTCCTGAGCCGTGTCTATAAAAAAGTTTAGTTTCTCTACCTTGCTTAACTAGTTAACGACCAGTAAATTAAAATATCCATGCCTGTCTCTGTCAGCAAGCTAGTGTAATATATTCCATACATGGACATTGTAATGTTCCCTACTGATTACTCCCTTTTGCTTGCAATGTTTGGCTTGTCAAAGTAAAAATAAATACATGAAATAACCTCACATTTAGACACATATTTCAACATAATGTATGACAACTGTTTACACAAGTAGTGTGAATCATATTAGAATATAAATGCTGCAGTTTTGTAAATGGTAATCTGTATAACAATGCTTATACCTTACGGTATTACAACACAAACCAGCCTGACAAAATGGCTTCATCTTAGTGACTTAATTATCTGTCATAAAAATGCAATAAATAAATAAATGCACTCAATATGTAGACAGAAACTTTACTGATTCTGAAGCAATGTGTTGATGCAGAGAAGTTTATTTTGGGTTTCTAGTTTGAGACTCAGAACAGAATAGCATTCCTACTATCCATTCTTGTATATTATATGCTTATCAGGGTAGAGGCACACATTCTATAGCAGTATTCCTTTTGATAGGCATCTTCTGCTGGCCTGTAACTATATACCCACATCTGTGACATGTACATGTTGGACACTGCAGGTTGACTTCAGGCCTTTACCAGCAGCTTTTCCCTTCACCTCCTTTATCTCAGTAGAGGCTGGTTCTCCTCTACAATTATTCCAACCTCCTGACTGAGGCTCCCAGACTAGGTCTCTGCTGGAACCACAGCAACTCCCTGATTCATGCTCCCAGGCCAAGCTTTCTCAAATCACAGCAATCCCCTCATTCAAGCTTCTAGTCTAGGTCTCATAGGTAATCACAGCAACCTAATGATTCATACTTCATGCTCAAAGTGTGAGACATGCAACTGCAAGTCCCACAAGAGCAACAAAAAAAAATGTGTAAATCATAGGGGATAACAGCAAAATGTTATAAACTCAAAAGAAATAATATAGAGTATGTCAAATCATTCAGATGAAGACTGTTAAAATTTGAAGCAATCATCGGTCCCTCTCCCTTGTATTCAAGGAAAACATTGTATCATTCTATGTAAGTCTGTACTTCTTTTCAGGAGTTGATTTGGCAAAAAAAAAAAAAGAAAAATAGCTATCACATTCAGTACTCGGGCTCCTTCAGGGCGTATGTATACAACTTCATTCCAGAAAACAGCAAGACACATCACCATTCCAGAAAATCACAATGTATTTACCTACATACAGAAAATAACAATATGCACACCCCATTCCAGAAAAAAATGTATACACCTTAATTTCAGAAAATAACAAAGTGTACATTTCCATTCCAGAAAATAACAATGAACACATCTGCATTCCAAAAACAATAATGTATACACCTCTGCTCTAGAGAATAACAATCCCCAGGATTCAGCAAGCTCCGCACAGTGTGCAGGAGCAGTGCAAGAGCTGCTGCAGGCATTATGGCCGATGTGCGATCCAGGAACGAGCTCCCGGGACATGCATAAGCGCTCCTGCACTATTGCTGCACAGACACAGCTCCTGTATGCTAAGTACCTCATTTGCTGGTAAAAACCATGCAAATGAGGTGAATTAGCGAATCAGGAAGCAGGCAGGCATCCATGCAGGAATAGTGTAGACTGCAAAAATGTATTCAGCCAGTAGCTGAATATATTTCTGCAAACTACAAAATGAAGGCATGACAGCTCATAAAAAAGCATGCATTATAAGGGTTAGGCATGCCAATGGCCAAATACATGACCATAGGCATGAAAAATAGTTTAAAATTATAAAAAATAACTATTTTTTTTTTGGGGGGGGCAGATTTCAGCAGTTTAAGCATAGGGCAGCGGTGTGCAAATGGGATCAGCCCGAAAATAAGAAAAAAGCTGGAAATAAGCTTTCAAACCAAAATCATTATTTTGCCATAATAGTCAATGGCATGCATAACACAACAAGACCATGAAATAGTGGTTGCTAAGGGGGAAGGCTGAGTGTCAGTTCTGTAGCCATGCATTAGAAGTCAGTTTTATGCAAATGAAGGGAGTGATATTGAATCACAGACTTCCCCTCAGTGCTAGCTTGCACCCAACTGTGTAGGTGCATCAACACCATGGTCTAAGCCTAAAAGCTAGATGACCTCATGAGGGGGAGTGTCATGCTTGCTGTAAGATTACTGGAGCACAGTGGCCCATGTTTGCCCTTAGCTACGCACAGCTAAGGAAGGGTATGTATCTGAAGCTGCCTAGAGGTATTTACATTGCCCAAATGGGTAAAAAAAAACAGGAAATAGCAGCTCCATTCACATTTGAGCACTGGGGTTTACACAACGTGCCTCAGGGCTTAAATGGGAAGGCAATGAGAAGGGAAAACAGCAGTAGGAAGGTAATTAAGGAGAACTAGGATAGCTGGCAGGTGAAATGTATCGAAATCAGCCAAGTACACAGGCAGCAGCCCAGCCCAGCACACTTCTATAAACTATGCAAACATCTTTCCCTCTGTTTTTTTCCCACAAACCCTATACCACCAATGAACACAAACAAGGAAATTTTACCTAACAAAAGCAACAAAATGATAGGGGCTGCTGTCGCTCTCATACATCAATATGTGGAAGAGCCTGAGGGTGGTGAGGATGAGAATGCTGATGACCAACCCACAGTGAGGAGAAGGAGAAGAGTGTACAGATCCAGGGTAACCTACCAGGGGCTACATGAGCTGGAGATAGTGGAGCACTATAGGGTGGACAGGGACATCCTACAACAAAGGGTTGAGCTGTGCTGGCCACACCTCACACATAGAACCAACAGAGGGGAACCCATCCCAGTGGATACCAAGGTATGTGTAGGCTTAAGAATACTAGCAACAGGTAAGTTCCAAAGGCCAACTGGGGATATCATAGGGATCTCACAGGCATCAGTATCCAGGGTACTCCACCAGTTCCTGGATGCCATGTCAGCACATGCCGGTGAGCACATATATTTCCACAACACCCATGAGGGGTTGACCAGCAATATGCGTCTTTTCCATCAAATAGAATACCCTGAGGTAGTGGGTGTTATAGACTGCAGGCACATACACATCAAAGCACCACCCAGTGAGTGGGGTAGGGTCTACATAAACCACAAGGGCTTCACCTCCATCAGCTACCAGGTCGTGTGCAATGCCAAGGGCATTATAATGAATGTGTGTGCTGGCAGCCCTGGAAGCTATCAAGACTCCCACATCTGGCATATGACGCAGCTGTACCAGAGATTTGCCAGTGGGGACTTCCCATATGGCCACCTAGTGGAGGATGCTGGTTACGCACTGGAGCTGTGGCTGAAGACACCCATCAGAAATGCACACACACCCAAACAAGAACTCCATAATGAGGCACACACACAAACCAGAATCATAATAAAGCATGTGTTTGGGTTGCTCAAGTCATGGTTCCGGTGCCATGACATATCCAGTGGAGCCTTGCAATACTCTCCAGCTACATGTACACAAATTTTCATTGTATGTGCCATGCTACACAATATGATCCTGCGGAAACAACTGCAGCAGGAACAGCATGGGGCAGGGCCACACAGCCCCCCCCCACCCCCATTGCCAAGGCCAGCACAGGCAAAGAGTGACTCGGAGGAACAACAACCTGAGCCTACCCTTGTAGGCAGAAGGAGGCATGCCCAGTATGCCTAAGCTTTGGCAAAGAGGCAACGCATAGCACATGCACTGACATAGTAGGAACCCAGGGAATGACACCTCTCTCTGACTTGCACATACAGTAAAAGGGATGCCAAACATGACACTACCTGTGCTTTACCATGTATAGGGAGTGTACTATGTGCATCCGACATAGTCAGCCCTCTAGCAGCATCCTCAATACTGGCACAGCCACAAGGTAAGTCATTCTCCCTATCAATTGCTGAATGGAGTAGTATGTTCTGCTACTTGTATCTATGGCATGGATGTATGCATGCAAGGGAATCAGGTGGCTGAATGGGATGGTAGTAGATAGTAGACACCTATATGGGCAGCATGAAATCCATAACAAATACTGGTGTTAACAAAGTAGGCAGTAATAGACAATGTGACAAATCCCATTGTAGGACATGTGGTGGGCCAAATGTGTGTCCATAGGACACACACACATGCATGTCAGTGAGGCTCACATACCCAACAACAGTCTCAGCCAGCAGGACAAGTGTAGATAACCACAAGGAAAGGCTGTGCTAAGGCCTCCAATTGATGGCAACAGTGAACAGCCACCCTCCAAACCTACAGAAACAGACTACAACAGGTCAGGCAGCCGGATGTTAGTTCTGAAGGGTAAGAAGTCTGAAACTGAAATGTAGGTCAATAAAACCTAAGATCTGTACTCCACTGATATGCATCTAGTCTGCATGATAGGTCAGAATACAGAATGAAATGGAAGCCAACAGAGTACCTGAAATATCAGTACAGTCATAGCAAATGTTTACAGTTGTCAGGTGCCCCCCTCCCACTCCTATGTAGAAATATAGTAACATGTACGTGTGGGTTTAATAACAGTGGAGCACAGATTAACTGAGCTGGCCCAATTAGCAGGCTAGATTGTGGCATGTGTACAATATACAGGGCTCTGTTTGTTAGGTTGTTGTGTGTTGCATATTGTGTGGAAGTGGTCAGCATGTAGGTATGGAGGGTTGTGTCCCAGTGGCCTATGGCCAGTACTGTTGATGACAGGGCCATGTTCTGACAACTGCAGTGCCAACCACAATGCATGCCAGCAAGACCCAATCCATTAGTCATCCATACTCATTGTTCGGATGTAATATCTGTCACCATCTGAAAGATGGACATGTCATGCATGTGGGCCCAGACATACACACAGAACACAGGTAGAAGTACCCTCGACAGAGTACATAAAATGTAACTGTCAACTGCACACACCTTTGGAATTGTATATACAGGTTAGCAGCACATTAGTTGTGTGTGTAGTATGGAATACTGATGTAGTCTGGCCAATCACTGGCAGACCACAAAAGGCACAGTTATGAAGTAATGAGAAACTGCTGATGTCGCCGCACAAGCCAGCATAAGGGGGGAATGTCCCAGATATATCTGTGAGTCAGCTGCAAGAAGCTTCCGTATTACACATGCACTCAGCTCACCCCACCATCAGCCACAGGTTCATCACAGGTCATATCCCTGCTGTTGGGAGTACAGTATGACCCCCACTTCTGTATGGGAATACCCACATAATGCAGCATGCTGAAGCGGTGTCCCATGCAGGTATGCCCCTAGCTGTAAGCAGCACCCTGCCAGCATCCTCACCAATGGATTAATAAGGACAGGAACTATTGCCATTAACACCTCACAGTCACACACCTACCCTGTCACCCCAGGGAAATCCAGTGGCTTGCAGCCTAGGACTGTAGGAGTGACAGAATGCACTGGCCTGCTACAGATTGGCTGCATCACTACCAAATACCCTACAGTCTTCTGTAAAAAGGCCTGTGCCTCACCCATACTGCCATTGTATGTTATCTCATGGCATCCCAAATAACAGCATAGCAAGTCCACAGAACACAAATTCAAGGCCATGTCAACAAATCCCAGTAGCATGCCCACCATGTCCTACTGCATGAACTGTGGACCAATCCCTAAATACCAGTGGGATGAAGGGATAACTATAGGGATACATATCAGATATTGCTTGCATAATGTTAGGAAGAGGATAGAATAATGGGGGGGTGTAGAAGCATGGACGCCATGGAGTGTGTGAAGTTTGAAACTCTGATGTGTGCCCATACTACCCCTGCCTGCAAAACCAGAAATGGGTGGCTACAAACCTCCTCGTAACCACAATGTGAAGGGGAACTGACCAGATATGTGAGCCATGCCTCTGGGTAACCTGTGTGAATCTGTACAGCTGAAAGGTATGGTCATAGCAGGGATTGGCCATTCTGTCATGTCAATAGATGTACAAGTAGGGGGTCCTCAGCCACCACAGTACCAAGGTGCTGGACCATTTACACAGACCCATCAGCAATAGTCTGCAGCTATCCCTCCAGAATGGCAAGAGTGTGCAAGAATATGTAGGCTGCAGACCACAATACTGGACACAGCTTCATTCATCCTGTATTCCCCAGGAAATTACTGTGAGCAAATAAGCTTATCTGTCAGTAGTTGATGACATAATAGATCACAGTGTAAACCAGTACATATGTCTGAATATCTCTGCTAACACCAAAATGATGTAGCACAAGTAGCACAGACACGATTAGTTACAATATCCCACTATCCTATGGCCATTGCGACTCCATATTGTCAACCTATCTACAGATATCCTGAAGAAATAGGTTGCTAGCTGTAGGTGTAGAACACAAATTCCTGCGCTGGAGTACAACCTACCTGTAATGGAGTCACACATTCAATACAGAAGGTCATACTGGCCATGCTCCCACACTTAGAGAAACAAAGCCCATGTCTGAAAACAAAATACAGAAGGGTCATACCAGGCATGCTCCCACACTTACAGAAATAAAGCCCATGTCTGACAACAACAGTGGACTATACATATCTGTCAGTCGCAGATTTCTATGCACACACACCACATTGCACACCATTCATGCTTTGCACATGCATCGGATAGGGATACACACATATATCCAAGGACAACACACTATAATAGGTCAAACATACCCAAACAGAGATGTGGGGAAGAGAGAGACAGACAGTGACAAAGAGCTTCCCATCATGAGACCTGTCCCACCCACCACACATCCAATTGGCCAATATCACATGATATGCCTATGTCTATCACTGTAGACATTTGCTTCTGGTAGCCCTCAGCACTATAGTGTCTGTGGTGCTTGTGAAAACTGTGTAACATGACAGTACAACTCATTAATACATCTAGCAGTCATATACCCAGTCCTGTCAAATGTAAAGTTGTGTGTGACTGAGTGTTGTGTGTGCGTTATCAGAGGAATGGTTTATGGCCCATCCACACACACTGCACTCCCCATTGCCCTACTTTAACATGTCTGCTGATTTTAGTCACCTTGAAATACACCTTTGGGCAAGGCTCATTCCTACAAGCTCTATCGCATGTGCAATGACTGCGTAATGCTATAGCATGGCATACTAATTAGGTAGGAGTTCTAATCCCAGACATGGCAACTGTGAAACTGGGTGTGTGTTTGTTTGTGTGTGTAGGGATCAATGATTTTGAGGCCATTCACAGTCACTACACCTCCCATTGCTCTACTTTAGCACACCTGCTGATGTCAGCCACCTTGAAATACCTCTTTGGACAAGGCTCAGCCCTGTAAGCTCCATGGTGTGTGCAATAACACTGTAATGTTATAGTGTGATGTACTAATTAGGTAGGAATTCTAATCTCAGACATTGCAACTGTGAAACTGTGTGTGTGTTTGTGTGTGTGGGGATCAATGATTTTGAGGTCATTCACAGTCACTACACCTCTCATTGCCCTACTTTAGCAAGCCTGCTGATGTCAGCCACCTTGAAATACCTCTTTGGAGAAGGTTTACCCTGTAAGCTCCATGGTGCATGCAATAATTGCGTGATGCCTTTAGTGTGATGTACTAGTTAGGTAGGAATTCTAATCCCAGACATGGTAACTGTGCAACTCTGTGTGTGTGTGTGTGTGTGTGTGTGTGTGTGTGTGTGTGTGTGTGTGTGTGTGTGTGTGTAGAGATTAATGTTTTTGAGGCCATTCACAGTCACTACACCTCCCATTGCCCTACTTTAGCAAGCCTGCTGATGTCCTTCACCTTGAAATACACCTCTGGACAAAGGCTATCCCTATAAGCTCTGTGGTGTGTGCCATAAATGTGGAACAATGTAATTGCAGTAACTACACAGCTATGGGTTTGAATCTCATCTGTGGCAAGTGTTTGTACATATGTGTGTGTATACTTTAAAGACGTTGGCCCCATTTACAGCCAATACTCATCTCAGAGCCTGACTTTAGCAGTCCAGCAGATATCATCCACCTTACAAGTACCTGTTGCAAACCCTAAACCATGCCAGGTCAGTGGTGCATAAGGTAAATGTGTAACATAATATTCTGTAAAGATTGTTAGATAGAGGTTTGAACCTCCCCCCTGGAAAATGTAAATGTGTGATTACGGTAAAATTATTTTTGGGATCTCTCACCCACTACATCACCCAATGCCAGTATTACAAGAGCAGGTGATGTTCCTCACCTTAGAAGTACCTTGGGACAACATCCATCCAATAAGCTCTGTGGCGCATGTGATAAATGGGGTACACTATAGTAGCAATACATAGCTAGGTAGGGGTTTGAATCTCAGTACTGGCAAGTGTGTCTGTCATCAGTATCCTGAGTGAAGGTTGTTGTGATTGTGTAATGACAGGATGCATTGTGGGGTGGGTTTTGCTAAATTATTATATTGAGGACCTACTATATATCACAATGTCCAGCTTACAAGAACAACAGATGTCAAACAGCAAATGGACTGGTGTAGACAATCCATAGCCCTACATGTGGCATTATGGATTGGTGAACAATGTAGGCAACCCTTGTATTACTCAGAGAACACTCTCCACCCATGTCTCATACACAAACACAATTGGCTAGGCAACAACCACTATATTGGTAGTTCCCTGCATACTGCCCACAGATAGTAACCACGGTGTGATTACAGTGGACTACATGCCTGTTGACCACAATACTACCACTGGCATCAGAATGTACTGTGATGTGTAACATCTCCTGACTGAGTGTATGTTATAAAGCAAGTAAAAGGACAAGGCACCCTGTTCCATCCCTACAATAGGCAAATAAATGCTTACAGTAGTCCTTTTGCTATGTTCCCCACTGGACACCTGCAACAACTGTAGAGTCTGCAAATGTAACCCACAAAGGGAATACCATGCCTTATACACATGCCCTGTATGGACAGATGCCACTAACTCTACTGAATACCTGTATCATGCTGTCAATGTAGGTGCAGGCACAACCTCAGTTCCATAGCCATGTCTCACCAAATGAGGTCAGGAATGCCACATCAGAAGATAACAATCTGTCAACACAACATGTCCCAGAGACCTCAAGTACACTTCCACACATCACAGAACCTGCATGCGGGACATGTGCACAACCCAGACACTGTCCATATTATGGAATATAGCTAACATATATGGCAAGCATTGCACAGCACTTGCCACCCACAATAGTAACCCAGATGAGTGGATGGTGAATACAATACCCACCTGTGTGGGCCAATCCAGGGACTACACCCCTGAGCCACACTAGAGACCATTGTCATGTGGTCTGATGCCAAGGTATTCCCTTTGCTTAGCCTTGTACAACCTTCAGGCACAGTTAGCTACTACACACCTGTGAAGCAATGAACCCATGCATCTCAGTACTGTCAAGTGTGTGTGTGTGTGTGTGTGTGTGTGTGTGTGTGTGTGTGTGTGTGTGTGTGTGTGTGTGGAGAATAATGATTTTGAAGCCATTCACACTCACTACACCTCCCATTGCCCTACTGTAGCATGCCTGCTGATGTCAGTCACCTTGACATAACCCTTTGGCCACATATCAGCTAGATAAGCTCTGTGGCACATGTGATAACTGTGTAATACTTTAATGTAGAAAACTGATTAGGTAGGAGTTCTAACCCTGACCCTGCCAACTGTGATAATGTGTGGGTGTGTCTTCCTTGACATCTGTTTTTGTGGACAGTCACATGTACTACACTTCCCTTATCCATCCCTTATCACTGTTGCTGATGTCACTCACCTTCAAAGATACCTTTGGACAACTTTCCACCATGTAAGCTCCATGGCACATGCAATAACAGCATAACAATGCAATCCCAATACGTAGACAGATAGGGGTTTGAAAAAACTCAGTACTGGTAAGTGTGTGTTTGTATGTGTGTCATCAGTGTCCTGCTGGGGTAATTGTGTAATGACAGGACCCATTGCAGTATGGGTTTTGCTACATCATTATATTGAGGAGCTACATGTCCCATTTTCGACATTACAAGGCCAACATTTTCCAAACACTGTAGACATTGTTGTAGACAATCCTCAGCCATAAATGTGTACAGCCATGTGCAATTACCATGTGACAGTATGGATTAGTACACAATATAGGCAACTGTCATAATACCCAGATACAACTCTTCACCCATGGAGCATACACAAACATGCTTGTCTCTTACTCTCCTACTCCCTTCCTTTCTTATTTTGTCTCTGTCGCTCTCTCTCACTGCCTCTCTGGTGGATGTGGAAAAGTACATCTGCTTTGCTTAGGCAGCAACTTGAGTTTTGTAAGTAATGTGCATGATCAGCTGATGGTCTGTGCACAAATTGCAGTCCCCCACTTGCTAATTGCATGTGGAACAGCTATGGTATCATTCCTATAGTCAATTGCATGGAAACACACTCCTATAACCAAGAACTTTATGTGGGTGTTGCCCCTTTTCCTTCACTGTGAGCAGGACATCATGTGGGTGTTTGACAAACAGCATCACAGAGGGTAGTTGGAAATATCTCTTACAACATACACTGTGGAGACAGCCCAACAAACAGGTGGGGGTGTTCTAGACATGGGGACAGAATATAAGTATTGCTCTTCTACATTTGAAGTAATGTTGGTTTAACAGGGTTTCTGTGGATATGGCTGTTCTACATGATTTAAAATCTGGCATGACAGTGTTATGTGATTGAGGAAACTCTCACCTGTAGGACTATCTGCAGACTGGCCAGAGTTTGGAGTCTTACATGTGTTGTGTTACTCACACATTTCCTATGTTTAGAAATGCAGTAGCATATTCTGATGATTGCAGTCAGTACATGGTGACATCCATGTGAGTTACTGACTTCATATCCCTCAGAAGACATATGTCACAACAAATCCTGTTACACCAGTAAATGTATGAGTTTATCACAGCAACATGTCAATACTGGCCTTGTGTTTGTGCCACCAACCCCAAGTCTGTCAACCTTTGTACAGATGTCATCCAGTAAGAGGTGCATATGTTCAGTACATCATTATTTACTGACATCATACCTGATAAGCCAGTGAGATATCAGACTGCTAGACATGTTTTGTATACTAGGCCTTATATTTGAGGACAAAACCTGAACATTCTGTTGTAGTGTGTACAGTAGCGAGGTCTGTGTACTTATGGTGATTGTTGACAGAGTGTGTATTGTGAATATGTAACTTGGCCTGTGTACAGACTGTGGTAGATGTCATTGTTCTTGGTCCTGTTCTATCTGATATTGCATGCTGCTCCAGTGTATGGTACCATATTGGTGTACATGTTTGTAAGGCCAGATCGACACATGTCCCATACCACATTCAGGCATCAGATGACACTGTGTATTGGCCCAGTATATGTAGGGTTAGTGTGTAAATGGCACATATGAGGATGGTGTTGTCCACACAGTTCATATACTGTAATATTAATTAGGCTTACCATATGGGACTGTGGCTCTGTTCAAATTGGTTGTGGGTATGCCCTTTCACATTGGTGTCTGTTACTCCATGCTGTTACATGCCTGTAGAGCCTGCTATATTTGCAAGTACATGTGTATTCCCCCATAAGAAACATAGGCCAGTGTTATGGCAGTCTGCCTGTAGTTTGCACAGTGCTTTGTGACATGCCTAGCAGCTCAGTGTATTTACCTAGTGTGATATTACGTCCATATATTTGTCAGATGTACTGTTGCCTGGCCACCATAACTGTTGTGTATTTATGACAAAGCAGTGGGATGCTGTACAGATGTATGTCACGAACTAGTGGGTAGTATGTGGGCTTCTGACCTCTGCTCCTCTGGTTAACATGTGTCAGGACAGACAGGAGTGTGTGAATGCATAAACTGTGTGAGCTTATCTATTCCAGTATTTTCATGATATTCCCATTTACATGGCTGTAAACATCCACTTTGTCAGGCTTGGCCCGCACATCTTGCACTAAGGAGTTCTGTGTATACCTCTGGAATGAACAGAGTGTGCCATACTGTCCATATTTATTGGTCATATCTTTGCTGTATTCCACAGGATCATTACTGTGATTTGTGCAGTACTGCACAATGATGATCTTATGATGTGTGTCAGTAGCTAATGGCGTACATGTCAGTATCAGAAGTGACTTCCCACACAACATTTCTGTTAAGACAGCCCCTGTTACTGTAACAACATTCTACAGTTATACCTACAATATTTACATGATGGACACACACACACACACACACACACATATATATATATATATATATATATATATATATATATATATATATAGGTCCACTTTTAAATCCCAAAATACCAAAATCTCAAGTTTAGAGATACTGAACCCAAAACATCGATATTTCAGTATCTCGAAATTTAAAAGTCGACAAAAAAAAAATAAACACAGCTAAAATAATGTGTCTGCAGGGGGCAAGCCCCTCTGCAAACCCCACACCCCCCTACTTAAATATACCAGCTCAGAGATCGTGCTACAGTGAAGAGAACGGTAATGCTCCTGTTACACTTACCATTCTCTTCACAGTAGGGTGATCTCGAGTTGGTATATTTAAAAGGGTAAAGTGCAGGACTTGCCCCTGCAAACACTACTATTTTAATGGGGGTTTTACACACACACACACATATATATATATATATATATATATATATATATATATATATATATATATATATATATATATATATATATATATATATATATATATATATATATATATATATATATACACAATATGCAGATGTATATAATACATATATATATATATATGTGTATATATATGTATATATATATCTACATATATATATATATATATATATATATATATATATATATATAGATATATATAGATATCCATATCCTTGTTATGTGTAAACATGACTGTTGTATATACCTTCCCAGATGTAGCCCACCATATTTATCTGTGTGTTTATATAGATATAGCAACATACTGATTCAACACTGTTTTCACTATCAAGTACTACACAATTGTAGAAGTCAAAGTAGTTGTTCACTACTCTTCAGTATGTGCACTGACAAATATATTGGAAAAAACAACTGACTTCTTCTTAGTTGTGATGGCTTAGTGGTTAATTGCTGTGACTGTAGTTTACAGGATCCTGGATTCAATAGCTGCAAGGGCTATTTATTTTGTTGCTAGGCAGAACAAGGACTGTTGGATACAGAGTAGTTAAGGCAGTTTTGAGCAGCTTTAAGTGGGATTGCGTGGGTTTGCGTGAAGGTAAGCACTGCTAACATACAGTTAAATGAATAAGCGCTTACATCGTGTAGGCTTTGGTTACCAGTGCGCAAATGTGCTTAGCATTTACATTTAAGCAATGCTTACATCTGCTAAGCATAGCTCAGCCCTGGTAACCACAGATCACATTCCAGTCTGATAAAATAGCAGGGTAATGACATCTTTCATAAGTCTATTTAATTCCATGTACATAACATGCTTCTGTGTGCTGTCATTACAGTAGTAAGGGGTGTGAGTCTACTGTCTGGGACACCTGAGTATATATGGCTTGTACAACACTCTTTTCCATTTGCATGTGTTTCATACATGGGTAGTATCCCAGGTTATATGCAGTCACACTGGCATGTAGTGTATCATGACGTCACTACTGCTAACAGTGCTTTCCCAAGTAAGACTAGATTGCAGATTGTAGTACTGGAACCAAACACCCCTGCATGCAAAGATGGACCCTCAGGCCTGACTATCATGTTGTTGGTGTTTGAGCTGTCTGTCATTAAGTATTTGCTACTGGATATTGATCTGACATGTGGATATTAACTGTAGACTACTGTGTGTATAAGACATGTCATTGAGGGCTGTTGTCGTGTAGTAATGGCATACCTATCAGTGTCAGACATCTATCTGTCAAAGCATTCATCCTAATGTATGACCAGTTGGCTAGCTGATGTCTGTCTTTCCTCTGTACAGATGTGCAGATGTCAGGTATCCATCTTGGCTGCTTACAGGCAACCTATGCTTGACTTACACTGACATGTCTGCCCATCTGTGTTATGAATGCCACAGCTAGGAAACCCCACCCAGTATGCACCACATGTCATGGATACCGCAACTACACTACCACAGTCAACAGAACATGCTTGGGTACAGGTCTCCTGGACAGACACTGATGATGTTCTGTAATATATGTTGCATATGTGTCAATTGGAGCACCTCACTGGCCACCTGCAAGAGGCACCAAATGATTGGATGTTGCATGTAACTCTCACCCTGAGGATCACTCACGTGGCATCAGTTGATAGATGGCCTGCTGATAAATGGCAGGTGGCATGATACCACTGTACCCACATCCCCTACTCTTCTCATCTCTCCATGGATAATATCCTGGCACACTCCTAGGAACACCTGCACCTATGTTTCCCAGTACTGACAAATATGTCAGTGTATATTACTGAGAATAACAGTGTCTGTGTGTTTGTAAACCTGTACTTGATAATACCCTGAGGGCCTTCTCACCCACTACACCCCCATTGCCATAGTTAGAAATGGCTGCTGCTGTAATGGACATTACATGTACCTTGTTACACTCTTCACCCTATGGGCTACCTGGAGCTTGCAGTACCAGCATAGCACTGTTGTACAAATGGGTAGATAGGCATGGGTTACCCTTTGAGTCCTGGCAAGTGTGTACATGTGTAGGATACAGCATTCTGAGGCCACATTCTCCTAATACAATACACCTTGCCATACAGTATAAGGGATAGTGATGTTGCTGACCATAGGAGAGCCATGACAAACCATCATCCTACTATCCATGTGGCATGCGCAATAGATGCATATCCCTGTAGTAGCACTCTTGAGATAGACAAGGGGTTGTATTGCAGTCCTGGTCAATGTGTGATTGTGGGTGTGTCAGAGTATTATCATGAGTTTCAATGAGTAAAATATCCAATGTGGGGTGTAGGTGCTGGGTATACTGTCTTTACACCATGGTACCCCCAGTACATGTCCCATGGTCCACTGTATGGGGACCACTGTCACCATCAACCATACAGGTAACTGATTACACTATCCAGTCCAGTGATGCATGTGCTGTATGCAAATTATCTGTAACAGAATGGACTCACTGACAAGGTAGTTAGCACTGATAAACGCAGGTCTCTCTGATGTGTCTATGACTGTTATGTGTTTATCAATGTGTATGTGACAGTATGTCACACTGTCTATTGTTCATAAACAACCAATACATCCCCCATTACCATTCTGTACAAGGCTTGGTGATGTTCTTCACTTAACAAGAAACCTGTGAGACACCTCATCCTAAAAGCTGTGTGGTATGTGTAATTAAGGCCACACACATTAGTAGCAATAAGTACCTAGGTAGGGTTTCTAATCTCAGTGTTGCCAAATAAGAGTGTGTGTATGTGAAGGGATCTACTTCAGTTTGCAGAAAATACATGTCCCAGAAGGTAATCTGTCCAAGAACTGACTGGAAAATGCTAACATTTCAAAGGTATCATCTTGTGGAAATTCACTCCATCAAAACTAGTAGTAGATATGTAAATGCCCTCTTCCCCACTGTATGGCTGTACAGTGATACTGGGTTTGGTATATATAGTTGGGTGTGGTTCTTGTGGACACAGCCACCATCATTGGGGTTATTGTTGTGTATATCCCCCCACTTAGTCGGCTGTAATACTGTACAGTTTATGCTAACAGGTTAAGTAGTTGTCAATCACACTATCTGCGGTTCTACACCACCCCACACCCTCCAAAGGGTAGGGCTGTACCACCCACACCAGCACACCTATGGTTACCAAGTCGAGGAATGCACTACATTGGGGAAGGGGACATATACCCAGCCAGTACCATCGTCAATGCAGACTGATTATTTACTGATGTGATTTTTTGCCTATTCTGTCTTGGTGGAATTACATAGGCTAAAATGGGTTCACTGCAAAAGTACATACATCCATGTGTACAGTATTCTCTGTGCAGTGTATCAACACCAAACCCTGTGTGTGTGTGTGTGTGTGTGTGTGTGTGTGTGTGTGTGTGTGTGTGTGTGTGTGTGTGTGTGTGTGTGTGTGTGTGTGTGTATGTGTGTTATACACAAACATGTGGTGTGTACCACCCAGTACACTTACCATTGTCCACTGTAGAGGGACAGCTGACTTCAGCCACCGTGCACTCACCTGCATACACCTCTCAGACCTATCAGCCATGTGGCACATGAAGTAACTGTTATACAGACCTGTTATTTGTGTTCAGCTGTAGCCAGGATATGGCAGAAGCAAGGTGTCACCACAGTGCCATACCCCTTGTAGGATACAACAGCAGACCAACATCCTGCTGATACATAGACACCTACAACACAAACTGAATACATTATGGAGACCACAGTCAGTCAGTGTTAATAACAGCTATAATGCATCATGGCTGGACAGCTACACATCCTGACATGTAAGCATTAAACTTTACTGCTGAAAACATGTTACACAGCATTACATTGGTACACCTTAGTACATTCACCCTGTGCATCAGAACCATATTAGCCTGTCCCTGTGTCGATGTTATGGATGACAGGGATGTGGCACGGGTATCATCATATGCACAGGGTGTGTTGTGGGTTTGCCAGAGACCTTGGCTGAGCTGTTTGGTTGACATCATGTGTGTGTGTTAGGGGTTGCATTATTAATTGGGCTGTGCAGATGTGGTATGTGTAGGTATGGGATTTCCCTAGCTGTGTTGGTGATGTGTGTGTGTGTATGCACGTGCACAGTTCTGCCATGTGGCTGCCCTATACAGGGGTTTGTTGGACAGCTGCAGACCATACATGGCAGGGTGTACAGTTCACCATCTCAGTCCACGGATATGAGAACTGTGCCTGCCAGGGGTTCCACGGTCACTACCAGGTACAAGGTCAGATATGTTACTCTCCCCTGATGATAGCAAATGTCCACTGGATCTGGGTCCCTCTTGGGACCAGCCAGGGTCACGTGCATGTGGCCTGCTATGTTGTGATATGGACAGCGCCCCCCTGCAGTGCTGGTACTGCCACTACGAGAGCAGCTCTGACTTGTTGCATGTCCATGTTGACTTCCACCTGTTGGTGTTGCTGACCTACGTCCATGTGGCTGTCGCCCCACTCCCACCATATGCTCAAGCACAGACATTGCACGGATGAGGATTCCCACCATTTCACCCAACCATCTATCTAGGACCTCTGCAAAATAAAAGTGGGCACCTGCAAGATCACAGATGTTGTCCATAACAGCAAAATGAGTAGCCCTCTGGAGCCTCAGACCCTGTCTGGTGTAACGTTCCCTATGTGCCTGTGCCTCTACGATGGCCTGAAACATGCATCTGGTGACACCTGCTGTGGCACTTCTGCCAGGGGCACGATGACCAGCAGCCCTCCTATGAGCACCACTGTACATCTGCCTGTGTGGTACATCACCAGTCATTCGGCTATGGCTGCTGTGTCCAGACACACTTGCCATAGTCACCACACTGTCCTGTCCCATGCCACCACATGCCAACTGTCCCTCATCCATGATCATGATGATGGGGTATGTATAGACAATGTGACTGTGTGCGGGGATGGGGTGGCTAACAGTGGGATGTCAACCGATGGCACAGCTTCAGCCCCTGACAACCCTGCCTGTGCCTCACCATTCCTATCATCATTGTCAGAGTCTGTATGGACACTATCATCATTTTGCCTGCAGGAGGGACCCTGACCCACCTCACCACCTGTGAGGGGAAAACAAGAAATGCACTTTAAGACCTGTACATCATTGCTTAACTCTACACACACACACACACACACACACACACACACACACACACACACACACACGCACACACAGACTCACACACACCCACACACGCACACTTACAGGTGAGGTTGCACAAAGATATTACACACAGACCTCTCATTAATCAGCTGTCAACATGCATGACATATGGCACTCAACAGCATGCACTACAGCTATTGTCAATCCCTGTTACCAACATTATACATCTCTGTGATGCATGAGTTGTGTTAGTAGGTGATGTCCCTTCTCCTGGTACACACTGCACCCATGTACACAGTATTGCTGTGCACCTGTTCAGCACCCTGGCATGTACTGTGCACCATACCTCACAGGTGTACATGCCATTGCTGAATGTGTATATGTGTGTCAGTTATGTTTGCTTTGTTGCTCACAGCCCCTATGTGTTTGTCCAATACATACCTGGGATGATATGAGGACAGATGTCAATAGTGAATGCCTGATGTCTGATTTGCAGATCTCATCATCATCAGTGCATGTATGAGCAATAACTTACACTTACACTGACAACCTTCAAACCTTACTGTGGCTATAAGGAGTGTACACACCCTTATTGGCATAGCACCATCTCCCCTGTTATGCCATGGGGCCACAATACTGCATATGTTAACATTACACAAACCTGATATGTGACATATGACCTGTGCAATCAAATGCAGTATCAAACAAATGTGTTAGTTGTGCAGATGCTGATTGAGATGCATACAATATGTTGGTGCATAAGTGTGCACACCCTTAACATGATGGTTTGTTGCATCAACTTTTAAGTGTACTACAGCAGTCACTATTCCTGGAAGGGGTATACTAGCATGGCACATCTGCACTTGCCTGTGTTTGGTCAGTCCACCCTACAAATGTCCCCCAACTCTGCCAGATTGCAAGGTCAACTCATGTGCACAGCCCTTGGTGGCCACACAGTGCCTTCACTATTGTGACAATGTGACTGTGTGCGGGGATGGGGTGGCTAACAGTGGGATGTCAACCGATGGCACAGCTTCAGCCCCTGACAACCCTGCCTGTGCCTCACCATACCTATCATCATTGTCAGAGTCTATATGGACACTATCATCATTTTGCCTGCAGGAGGGACCCTGACCCACCTCACCACCCGTGAGGGGAAAACAAGAAACGCACTTTAAGACCTGTACATCATTGCTTAACTCTACACACACACACACACACACACACACACACACACACACACACACACACACACACACACACACACACACACACACACACACACACACACACCCACACACGCACTTACAGGTGAGGTTGCACAAAGATATTACACACAGACCTCTCATTAATCAGCTGTCAACATGCATGACATATGGCACTCAACAGCATGCACTACAGCTATTGTCAATCCCTGTTACCAACATTATACATCTCTGTGATGCATGAGTTGTGTTAGTAGGTGATGTCCCTTCTCCTGGTACACACTGCACCCATGTACACAGTATTGCTGTGCACCTGTTCAGCACCCTGGCATGTACTGTGCACCATACCTCACAGGTGTACATGCCATTGCTGAATGTGTATATGTGTGTCAGTTATGTTTGCTTTGTTGCTCACAGCCCCTATGTGTTTGTCCAATACATACCTGGGATGATATGAGGACAGATGTCAATAGTGAATGCCTGATGTCTGATTTGCAGATCTCATCATCATCAGTGCATGTTTGAGCAATAACTTACACTTACACTGACAACCTTCAAACCTTACTGTGGCTATAAGGAGTGTACACACCCTTATTGGCATAGCACCATCTCCCCTGTTATGCCATGGGGCCACAATACTGCATATGTTAACATTACACAAACCTGATATGTGACATATGACCTGTGCAATCAAATGCAGTATCAAACAAATGTGTTAGTTGTGCAGATGCTGATTGAGATGCATACAATATGTTGGTGCATAAGTGTGCACACCCTTAACATGATGGTTTGTTGCATCAACTTTTAAGTGTACTACAGCAGTCACTATTCCTGGAAGGGGTATACTAGCATGGCACATCTGCACTTGCCTGTGTTTGGTCAGTCCACCCTACAAATGTCCCCCAACTCTGCCAGATTGCAAGGTCAACTCATGTGCACAGCCCTTGGTGGCCACACAGTGCCTTCACTATTGCTGTGAAGTCAGGGTTATGTCTGCCACAATTCATGACCTTGACTGTGTGCAGATATAGCCATTCTTAGCGAGCTTTGGATGTCTGCTTCAGTTCACTGTTGTGTTTCAGGATGAGACCCCTACCCATCCTCAGCCTTTTTGCTGATGCTTGACAACTATGGGCCACACATGAGTGTCATTTTGCAGTGTCCCAAATTCAGAACACCATGTGTACCAGCCTAGTCCCTGCTAATGAACAGCAAACATACAGGTGTGCACTGGCACCAGCAAGGTACAGATGGGGATGGTGGGCCTGAGGTGGTGTGAGGTGTTGCTTGTGCAGCACATGTATCTTTATTAATACTGTCTGTAGGTTTCAAACTTGGTCTTGGTACACCATTACACATTGCAACACATGCTTTTGGGGGACTTTTGATGTTATGCATATGCTACCTGTAGAGAGCCCTGGATGATGTTTCCTGTGGAACAACTTTCCCATATGATTAATGTAACCAAAAACTGAATACTAAAACAAAAAAATAGCCGAAACCTTGTACGGCATTAAATCCGGATCGTGTAGGAAACAACAGGGATACAGTTATTAATTCTTCACCGGTTACAACCAATTTGAATTATAAACAGGTCAATACACAAGTTGTTCGTCCGAAACAAGGTACTGTACCAGATAATAACATACACAATAGAAGTAATTGTAGTCGAGAGCGCATTAATGATTGTCCGGAGACGATGGATAAAACAGGACACTTAGATGCTAATAACAGATTTGAAAGAATATTTTCTAAACAATATGTGTTTGCTAATAATGAAAATTTGCGAACAGAAGGTCCTGATACTCATTTTGTACATAATCATGGATACAATGCAGTTTCCTTAAAGGACTTGATTTTTCAATTGGAAAAAAGACTGTTTAAATATAAAACTACAGAAATGGACATTGCATATTTTAAACAGTGTATTTCACTTAAAATTGTGCCACAAGGGTTAAGAATATACAAATTTCCTTTTGGTGTCACATATACTGAGGAAGTTATGGATGATTATACAAATTATTTTGATGAAATAGGGTTAGGGTTAATTAAAAAATCTTTATTTTATTATGAAAAACAGAAGGAAGGAATGTTATTAGAAGTTTAGGAATTAGACAAGAAAGTTAAGAATGATTTGTTGTTCCCCCAGTACAGTGCTTTATATTATAGGATGTTGGACAAGGTAGATAAAAGATGCTATAATATTTTTCAAAAAAAGAATCGTAAATTAGAAAGGGATAAAAAAAAGTTACTTAAATAAACAAGTTTATATTAATAAAAGTGACAACATGGCAAGACAAGTACAGGATAGGAAAAATAAGTTTTTGCCACTGTATGCTAGTTCACTTGAAGGACAGAATTTTGATTATAGAACACCCAGGTATAGTGAGGTGGTAAGTAACAAAGGACAAAGGGAAGACAGGGAAGATAACTTCCATTATTCTAACACACAGGAAGGTGAGGATTTTCCAGAGGTTCGACGCTCACAGAGACTGGCACAGTATTACATGGAGAAAGGGCAATACAACAGACATTATTATCCACACAGGAGGAATTACAATTGAGTATAGTGAATTCATACAATTCTATAGACAATAACAGTGGGATAGTACACAAGAAGGATGGATTTACAATATATAACTACACAGATAGATTAATTACAGAAGATTATTTCAAATTGTTTTCCAAGGGTGTGAAATATATTCCCTCTTCTTCAGGGGATATAGTAGATAATATTGTGTCTTTAAAGTTGTATACTAGAAAACTCAATTTGGAAATAAGTCTAGAACATAAAGAGGTAGAAAGGAATAATACTTCATACAGTTATGTTTTACCAAAGAAAAAAAGTACATATAATCCCCCCTTACATCCCCTTGTAGAAACATATGAAAGGTTAGTTATGGAGGATATATATAATATCTTTAAGTATAATAAAAACATCAACAACTGGAACCTAACAAGGGGAGAAAATGAATTGTTAAATAATTTAAGAAAGGATAATAAAGTAAGGGTTATGATTCCAGACAAGGGGGGAGGGGTTGTTTTGTTTCGTAGTTTGGATTATTTCGACGAGATGTTAAACTTATTATTCGATAATAGTACCTATGTGGGGATATCTAAAAACCAGATAAACATAGCGTACACTAGGAATGATTCATACCTGGAGGAATATTTATTAGATGGAAGAATAAGCAAAGATATTCATGAATTTTTATATAGAAAGGATTCATTAGTTCCTGTTTTCTTTGGTATCCCCAAGATACATAAAAATATTAGTAAACCACCATTTAAACCAATAGTAGCGGCTAGCGGATCCAAAATTCACCCTTTAACAGTGTTTATAGACAATTGTGTACAACATATTATTCAGAAAGTACCACATTTGTTAAAAGATTCATGGGAATTTTTGAAGAATATTAAACAAGAACTCTTTAGTGATAATGTCCTCTTTCTCACAGTGGACATAAAAGATCTTTTCACAAGCATCCCCAAATTAGAAGGGTTGACTTTTTTTGAAGAAGTGCTTTTCCAATATTCAGATTTGGATAATGATATGGTTAAACTAGTTTGTGAATTTATGAGTTTGGTACTAGACAATAATTTCCTTTGGTTTGAAGGTGAATATTACCAACAAATCAAGGGTGTCCCTATGGGAGCAGCATGTTCACCTGTTTATGCAAACCTCGTTCTACTGGGTTGGGAGAACAACTTTGTTATTGGTGGCCCCCATTGAGCTAGTGTTAAACTATATTTACGCTATTTGGACGATATCTTTATACTATGAACTGGTATGGAAGAAGATGTCCCTAAACATATAGAATATCTAAATTCAACTATCCACTTTTTGGAATTTACGTACCAATACCAAAAAAAATTCAATTAACTTTTTGGATACAACCATTTCCAAAGAAAAAGAAGGATTCAAATCCTTGGTATATAGAAAGAAGACTTTTTGTAATGCCTACCTACATTTTCAAAGTGAACATCCATTTAGCCAAAAAATTAGTATAGTGAA